>NC_041391.1:620904857-620947691 GCF_002162155.2 Triticum dicoccoides
GGAGGAGGAGGGAGGGGCGATGGGAGGAAGAGGAGGGAGGGGCGGTGGGAGGAGGGCTGCCAGCGGAGGAGGGAGGAGGGGGCGGCCGCAGGCGGAGGGAGGAGGGCACGGTGGGAGGAGGAGGGAGGAGGGCACGGTGGGAGGAGGAGGGAGGAGGGCACGGTGGGAGGAGGAGGGACGGAAGGAGGGAGTACCTCGATAGCGGACGAACGACGGCGGCGGAGGCGACGGACGACGACTGTTATCGGTGCGGGCGAGAGTGACTGAGAGGGAGAGTGAGTGAGAGAGAGTCGGTCGCGTGGGGATAAGGTAGGGTTAGTAGTAGTGCGGGCACCAAAAAGCACTATAGCTAAGGAGAATAGCAGTAGCGCTGGAGAGTGATACGCGCTACTGCTAAGTTGGACTAGCAGTAGCTTTACTATTAAAAGTGCTACTGCTAAGTGTAAGCATGCAAAAATACATTGTCTGTCAATGCAAAAATACATTGGCCATCAATGGTCTTTTTGTGTACAATCTGAATTGTCAATATGAGTCCTCTCCAGGAGGAACCGAAGAAGACTCATATTGCGGCCACAAACTCTACACATAGAGTTCAGTGAAGACCAACTGGTTGTGATAGTTTGAGAAGTAACATATTTAAGGTGGTAAACACCCTGTTCGCAGAGCGAGGTGGCACTAAACTTGTGGGCTGAACTTAGCAGTAGCGAGCTTTACAGAAGTGCGCTGCTGCTAACATCTATAGCAGTAGCACGGTACAGAATAGGGCGCTACTGCTATAACCAGCTGGAGGGCGAGGTCATGGCAATTAGAGCAGTAGCGCAGTTTAGAGTGGACGCGCTACTGCTATTTTTCTTTCAGCAATGCGTTTTTCTGGCATGCGCTGCTGCTAAATAGCAGTAGCCTGGCATTTTGAAGAGCGCTGCTGGTAAGATTCTATGTATAAGGTTTTCCCTAGTAGTGTCTGTTTGACCTTGTTGTTGCAAATATGTCTAACTGATGTTCAGGTTTTTAGCAAAGATTATGAACTAACCATACTCACAATAACATTTAGGTCTCACATTTACTCATATCAATGGCATAATCAACTAGCGAGCAATAATAAGATATCTCGGATGACAACACTTCTTCAAAACAATCATGATACAATATGACATAATGGTATCTTGCCAGCCCTTTCTGATACCGCAAAACATAAATGCAGAGCACCACTGAATTTCAAGCACTAACTAGACATTGTAATTCATGGCAAAAGAGACCCAGTGACAATCATACTCAACCTGAACTAAAAACAAAGCATATAAATGACAATAGTGCTCTCCAGCTGGTGCTTTAATAAGAAGGTGATGACACAACAATAAAGGTAAATAGATAGGCCCTTCGCAGCGGGAAGCAGGGATTTGCAGAGGTGCCAGAGCTCGAAACTTTTAAAACAGAGATGAATATAATTTTGAGAGGCATGCCTTCATTGTCAACATAACAACCAAGAGATCTCACTATCTTCCATGCTAGATACATTATAGGCAGTTCCCAAACAAAAGGGTAAAGTTTTTACTCCCCCTCCACTAACAAACACACTCCACGGCTAGCCAAATTCATGGGTGTCGTCCATGCCAACAACAATCCTGGGGCAGTTTTGTTTAATTATTATATTTTGATTTTGATTTTGATCATAGGACTGGGCATCCCAATTACTAGCCATTTTCTCTTGAATGACAAGTGAATAAACACTCATCGTGAGAATATCCCACCTAGCATGGAAGATACTGACAGCCCCCAGTCACTACATGAGCGATTTGGGCATACAAAACATATTATCATTTGAAGGTTTAGAGTTTTGCACATGCAAATTTATTTGGAACGGCGGGTAAATACCGCATATAGGTAGGTATGGTGGAATCATATGGAATAACTTTGGGTTTGATGAAGTGGATGCACAAGTTGTATTCCCGTTTAGTATAAGTGAAGGCTAGCAAATAGATTGAGAAGTGACCAACTAGAGAGCGACAACGGTCATAAACATGCATTGAGGTTAATCAACATTGAGTACAAGCATGAGTAGGATATAAATCACCATGAACATAAATATCATGGAGGCTATGTTGGTTTTGATTCAACTACATGCGTGAACATGTGCCAAGTCAAGCCACTGGAATCATTCGGAAGAGGATACCATCCTATCATACTACATCATAACCATTTTAAATACATGTTGGCACGCAAGACAAACCATTATCCACTCCTAGATAATTAAGCATGGCATGAGTAAATATAATCTCTAATTGTCATTGCAAACATGTTTCATTCATAATAGGCTCAATCAAGAATGATGAGCTAATCATACTTACAAAAACAAAATAGATCGAGTTCATTCCAGCTTTTCTTCATCTCAATCATTTCATCAAATATCGTCATTATTGCCTTTCACTTGAACGACCGAATGATGTGAATAATAATAAGAGTGCACATGCATTGGACTAAGCTGGAATCTACAAACATTTATTCAAAAGAGAAAACAAGGTAATATGGGCTCTTTGTTAGATCAACAATAATGCATATGAGAGCCAGTCAACATTTTCATCCTGGTCTTCTCCTTATGACCCAAAGAAAAGAAAAGAATTTCAAAGAAATACACTAAAATATTTTTGCAGTTTTGTTTTTCTCAAGAAAGCAAATGAATGAAAAGAAAATAAAAATGAGAAAAACTACTTACACGGGGAAAGCTCCCAACCAGCATAAGAAGAACGAGGAAATCGTTTTGGGTTTTCTTTAAATACTACACTAATTAAACTACAAAGAAAAGCTAAAAGGAAAGTAAGAAATATTTTTGTTTTTTCTCAAATTTTTCAAATGCACAATAAGAAAGCAAGAAAAATAAACTAACATGGATAATACAATGAAAAAGTATGAACACCAACAACTGGAATGAATGTGTGATGCATGAATGTAATGTCGGTGAGAAATACGTACTCCCCCAAGCTTAGGATTTTGGCCTAAGTTGGTTTATGGCCACGGCTCAAAGTAACCTGCTCATGGATACTGCGGAGGGTCCTGAGGGTTCTAATGGTTAGAAAGCTCTTGTGGCTCCCACTAATAAATAGGTTCCTGATACGGATCAAGAACTGGTGCTGGCTCGGGTGTTGTAGGTTGTGTCAGCCTCCAGTGCGCGTAGATGTCCTCGGGCATAATAATGTACCTGCCTAAATGAATATCGAACAAAGAAGGTGCAGGCAAAGTAATAATCTCACAAGTACCCTGACTAAAGACTAGGTTGTAGAGGAGTCGCCTGTCATCATTACTGTTAATAAAGTGGTGTGCTACCATGTTGGCATAGTCTAAATACTTAGTGGGCAGCAACATCTCCTCCTTCTCATCATGTCTAATAGGGATCTCAAAGTGTCTAGCGAGGCGGGAGGCATAAACACCACCAAAAATACTACCCTTCAAACGGTTTGTGTGTAGCCGCCGAGCAACCATAGCGCCTAAACTAAAAGTTCTAACAACATATAAAGTATGGCGCAAGATAGCAAGGTCAGGAGAGCTGATAGTTCCACTGTCCCCATGATCATTTAGACATCTCCCAGCAAATAATGAGTAATAACATAAAACGAGAAAAATGTAAACTTGCCACTCTCACTTCTAACACTCCTCTCTCTTCCCCCATAGTAGTTTCAGCGATGAAGTCCTCCATGTATCTAGGACGTGGGTCACTGATGCGGCCCTCATAAGGTACTTTGCAAATTTTGCAGAAATCATATAATGTCATTTGCTTAGGCTCATCATATAAGTGAAATTCTACCATGGGTGGTTCCTTCCTAGAGTAAAAGAATATTTTTTGCACGAAAGTATTAGTGAGTAGGAGGTATTGGTCACACTTATCTTGGAGGAAGGGGACAATGCTAACATTCTCCGCCAAATAATAGAAATCATCATAAATTTCTGCCTCCCTCAAGAATGTGTCACTTGGCTATTGACACGGCTGAACCCTCGTCGCGCGAGGAAGATTGTACTTGGGCTTCTTCTTCTCCTCATTTTTAGTTTCTTCCGGATTCCGACTAGATGAGCCCCTTAACTACCTCCCCATCGCTATTCCTTTTTCTAAAAATTTCTGAAATTGTTAGTGACTCGAATTAAAAGTGAATCAAACTCAACAAAACTAATAGCAACTACTCCTACACGTGTCTAGAGGCTATATCATGCAACAAAACTACTTAGATCCATATAAATTTGACATGCAAGCTCAAGAACGTAGTCACCACAGCAGCAACAATTTGCAATATATAAAGCACTAGAACAAAAACTAATTGGACCATTGGAGGAGTCACATACCGATAATCAATCCCCCAAAACAGTTCTGCAAATGGAGCTACGAGCAAGGAGATCGAAAATGGCAGCAAGATGAGCAAGAACACGGGTTTGAGCTGGTGTGTGAGTTTTTCTGGAGGAAGACGAATTGGATGGGTGGCTGGAATAAGTGAGGGGGCCTATGTGGGCCCCACAAGCCACCTAGGCGCGCCCAAGGGGTGGGAGCGCCCTGTGAGCTTGTGGCTCACAGGTGCACCCCCCTGGGGTGTGCTTAGTGCCAAAAATTCTTCAATATTTTATAAAAAACCATACTAAATTTTCAGGACATTTAGAGAACTTTTATTTTTTGGTCATTTTTTATTATACGGGTAATTCAGAAAATAGTAAAATAATGGAATTTCTACTTTATTAACACTAAATAACAAAAAGTAAAAGGTGGGCACAAAAGGTTGTGTCTCCTAAATTCATCCATCACATGCTCATCAAAAGGAATCCATTAATAAGGTTGATCAAGTCTTATTAAGAAACTTCTTCCGAATGACATGAAACCAGAGAATTGTCGAATAACACTAGGTTACCTCAACGGGGATATGCATGTCCCCAACAATAAGAATATCATATTTCTTTTTGATAGTAGGAATAGGGAATTTAAAACCTCCAATAAAAATTGTTGGAATTTCTCCAATAGAGTTGATACTATTCACTTGAGGTTGTTTCTTTGGAAAGTGTACCATATGCTCATTACCATTAACATGAAAAGTCGCATTGCCCTTCTTGCAATCAATAACAGCCCATGAAGTATTCAAAAAAGGGTCTACCAAGGATGATCGACATACTGTCGTCCTCGGGTATATCAAGAATAACAAAGTCCGTTAAGATAGTAATATTTGCAACTACGACAGCTACATCCTCACAAACACCGATGGGTATGGCAGTTGATTTATCAGCTATTTGCAAAGAAATTTCAGTTGGTGTCAACTTATTCAAATCAAGTCTTCGATACAAAGAGAAAGGCATAACACTAACATCGGCTCCAAAATCACATAAAGCAGTTTTAACATAGTTTATTTTAATGGAGCAAGGTATAGTTGGTATTCCAGGATCTCCTAGTTTCTTAGTTATTCCATCCTTAAATGTGTAATCAGCCAGCATGGTGGAAATTTTAGCTCCCGGTACCTCCCTTTTATTTGTAACAATATTTCATATACTTAGCATAAGGAGACATTTTCAGAATATGAGTCAAGCGTAAGCGCAAAAAGACAGGTCTAAGCATTTCAACAAAGCACTCAAATTCTTCATCATCCTTGTTCTTGGATGGTTTAGGCCAAAAGGGCATGGGTTTCTGAACCCATGGTTCTCTTTCTTTACCATGTATCCTAGCAATGAAGTCTCTCTTATCATATTTTTTATTCTTAGGTAGTGGGTTTTCAAGACCAATAGCAGGTTCTATCTCCACATCATTATCATTACTAGGTTGAGCATCAACATGAACATCATCGTTATCATTATTACTAGGTTCATGTTCATCACCAGATTGTGTCCCAGCATCTGAAATAGAAATATCTTTTGAATTCTCAGGTGTTTCTATAGTAGGTTCACTAGAAGCATGCAAAGTCCTATCATGTTTCTTTTTATTTTTAGATGGACGAGGAGCATCAATATTAATTCTTTGAGAATCTTGCTCAATTCTCTTAGGGTGGCCCTCAGGATACAAAGGTTCCTAAGTCATTCTACCTCCCCTAGTCACAACTTTAACATCATGATCATTCATTTTATTATTCACCTCATTAAGCAAATCATTTTGTGCTTTGAGAACTTGTTATACTTGAGTTTTTACCATGGAATCATGTTTACTAACAACCTTAAAACAGTTCCAAACATATAGTCACTCAAGCCTTCAATCATATATAACATATGCATTGATGCTTTCTTGTTTAACAATAAAGTTATCAAATTCATCCAAGCATTGACTAGCATACTTAGTATAAGGAATATCACCTCATCAAATCTATAGAGAGAATTTACCTCTAGTACGTGTGTCGGGGTATTTACACCATGTATTTCTTCAATAGGTGGTAAATTCTTAACATCTTCAGCTTTAATACTTTCTCTTTCATAGATTTATTTGCCTCTTGCATATCTTCAGGACTGAGGAATAGAATACCTCACTTCTTCGGAGTTAGCTTAGGAGGTGGTTCGGGAAGAATCCAATCATTGTCATTGCTCAATATATTAATTATTCAATAATTCTTCAGCTTGTTCAACAGTTCGTTCCTGGAAAACACAACTAGCACAACTATCTAGGTGGTCCCTAGAAGTATTGGTTAGTCCATTATAAGTAATTGGAGAAGCCTCCCCCAAGCTTGTGGGAGACTCTCTTCTTCAATTTGCAAAAGGTTAAATATTTCTTGTAAAGCAGCTTGTTTCTTATGAGAAGGAAAATATTTTTCAGAGAAGTAATATATCATATCCTGGGGACTACTCACACAACCAAGAGAAAGAGAATTATACCATGTCTTAGCATCACCCTTTAATGAGAAAGGAAACAATTTAAGAATATAATGGTAGCAAATTTTTCCCTCATGAGCAAATAGTGTGGCTATAGCATTCAGTTTAGTAAGATGTGCCACAACGGATTCAGATTCATAACCATGGAAAGGATTAGATTCAACCAAAGTAATTAACTCATGGTCAACATAGAATTCATAGTCCTTATCGGCAACAAAGATAGGTGAAGTAGCAAACTTAGGATCATATTTCATTCTAGCATTCAAAGATTTTTGTTTCAACTTAGCGTAGCAATTTCTTCAGATCATCTCTATATTTACAAGCAATAAAGTACGTAGCTACCTCTCCATCCATAACATAACCCTTAGGTATATCACGTAATTCATATCTAGGTGTGCTAGGTGATAACCCACAAGTATATGGGATCGCAACAGTTTTCGAGGGTAGAGTATTCAACCCAAATTTATAGATTCGACACAAGGCGAGCCAAAGAATATTTGCGAGTATTAGCAGCTGAGTTGTCAATTCAACCACACTTGGAGATTAATTATCTGTAGCAAAATGACCAGTAGCATAGTAATATGATAGTTTTGATAGTAATGGTAGCAGCAACAGTAACAGTAACAGTGATAGCAATGGTTTTGTAGCAATAACAATAGCAGTAGCAACAGTAGTAACTTAGCAAAAACAAATATAAGGTAAATTTATAGGCATTGGATCGGTGATTCATTAGATGATATTCATCATGAGACAGTCATAACCTAGGGCGATATGACACTAGCTCCAGTTCATAAATATAATGTAGGCATGTATTCCGTAAATAGTCATACGTGCTTATGGAAATAACTTGCATGGCATCTTTTGTCCTACCCTCCCGTGGCAGCGGGGTCCTATTGGAGACTAAGGAATAGTAAGGCCTCCTTTTAATAGAGAACCAAAACAAAGCATTAACACACAGTGAATACATGAACTCCTCAAACTACGGTCATCACCGGGAAGTGTCTTGACTATTGTAACTCCAGGGTTCCCGGATCATAACACATAGTAGGTGACTATAACTTGCAAGATCGGATCTAGAACATGATTATAATGGTGATAACATAAACGGTTCAGATCTGAAATCATGGCACCCGGGCCCAAAGTGACAAGCATTAAGCATGGCAAAGTCATAGCAACATCAACCTCAGAACATAATGGATACTAGGGATCAGGCCCTAACAAAACTAACTCGATTACATGATGAATCTCATCCAACTTCCTCACTGACCAGCGAGCCTACGAAGGAATTACTCGCTCCCGGTGGGGAGGGAGCATCATGGAATTGGCGATGGAGAATGGTTGGTGATGACGAAGATCGAAGATCCCCCTCTCCGGAGCCCCGAACACACTCCAGATCTGGCCTCCTGATGAAGAACAGGTGAGGATGGTGGCCCTGTCTCGTGAAGCGTGATAATTCTTTCTCCCTAATTTTTCTGGAAAAATGTGATTTTATAGCGTCGGTTTCAGGGTCTGCGGGGCCACCAGGTGGGGACAACCCACTTGGGGTCACCTAGAGGGGGTGGCATGCCCTAGTCGGTTGTTCCCACTCAGGTGCCCCCTCTGATGGTTCTTGGCTCCAGATATTTTCTTTTATTGTACAAAAATCCTCAATAAGTTTTGTTCCATTCCGAGAACTTTTATTTTTGCACAAAAACAACACCATGGTAGTTATGCTGAAAATAGCGTTACTCCGGGTTAGTTTCATTCAAATCATGCAAATTAGAGTCCAAAACAAGAGGAAAAGCGTTAGGAAAAGTAGATACGACGGAGACGTATCAACTCCCCCAAGCTTAAACCTTTGCTTGTCCTCAAGCAATTCAGTTGATAAACTGAAAATGAAAAAGAAAAACTTTTACAAACTCTTTTGCTCTTCTTTCATAAATAAGCTTAAACAACACCCAGGTTTTCAGCAAAGATTATAACTAACCATGTCGACAATAACTCTTAAAAATTATATTAACGCATATCAATGACATAATAAACTAAAGAGCAATATTAAGACATCTCAAACAGCAACACGTTGTCAAAACAACCATGATACAATATGACAATAGTGGTATCTCGCTAGCCCTTTCTGAGACCGCAAAACATAAATGCAGAGCACCCCTAAAGTTCAAGCAGCGACTAAACATTGTAATTCATGGTAGAAAAGATCCAGTCATGATGTACCCAACATTAGCTACACACAATGCATCAGCATGACAGCGGTGCTCTTTGGTTCTGGCGCTTATTTGAGAGGGTGGTGACACAACATAAAAGTAAATAGATAGTCCCTTCGCAGAGGGAAGCAGTGATTTGTAGAGGTGCCAGAGCTCAAGTTTTTAAAACAGAGGTAAATGAATTTTTGAGACATGCACCCTTCTCATTTACTTCACGACGATCAGTTATCAATATCTCCCATGCTAAACAAATTAGTAGCGGTTCCCAAGCGGTAAAGGTAAAGGTTATGACTCCATTGGGAGTTTTTGTTTGATTATTTGAGAGATCAATTCTTTTTGCAGTTTGGGACTGGGCATCCCTATTACCGCCCTTTTATCGTGTGATGGCGAGTGAATAAACACTCGAACTGAGAATAACCCGCTTAGCATGGAAGATACCGATTACCTCCTGTCATTCCATGAACGATCCAGCACACAAAAATGATATTTATTTGAAGTTTTTAGAGGTGGCACATGCAAATTTACTTAAGATGATAGGGTAATACCGCATACAGGTAGGTATGGTGGACTCATCTGGAATAACTTGGCTTTCAGGTTTTTGATGTACAAGTAGAGTTCCCGCTTAGTACAGGCAAAGGCTAGCAAATAGGTTGAGAAGTGGCCAGCTAGAGAGCAACAACGGCCATGAACATGCATTATACATAAGTAACATTGGATACTAGCATGAGTAGGATATGAACACCATGAACAAAAATATCATAGAGGCTATGTTGGTTTTGATTCAACTACATGCATAAACATGTGCCAAGTCAAGCCACTCGAACATTCAGAGGAGGATATCATATCATCATACTACATCACAATCATTTTAACACAATGTTGACATCCAAGATAAATCATTATACACTCCTAGCTACTTATGCATGGCATGAGAAAGGACAATCTCTAATTTTCATTGAAAACATGTTCATAATAGGCTGAATCATGGATACTAGGTTAAACATATTTACAAAAACAAAACAAGTTGAGTTCATACCCGTTTCTCTCTGCCACAGTCAATTCATCTAATATCGTCATTATTGCCTTTCACTGCACGACCGAACAATTTGAAAATAATAATAGTGCAAGACTGCCCTGGACTAAGCTGGAATCTGCAAACATTTTATTCAAAGAGGAGAAGACAAGGTAATATGGGCTCTTTATCAGATCAACAATAATGCAAATGAGAGCCACTCAACATTTTCATCATGGTCTTCCCCTCGATATGACTCAATAAAAGGAAAATAAATTCAGAGAAACACACTGAAATATTTTTGGAGTTTTTGGTTTTTCGTAAATAAGCAAATAAAAAGGGAAAAGCAAAAATGAGAAAAACTATTTACACAGTAAAGCTCCCAACAAGTAAAAGAAGAACAAGGAAATCTTTTGGGGTTTTCTTTTTAGTGCTACAACAATTTAAACTAGGAAGAAAAATCAAAAAGAAGCAAGAAACATATTTTTGGATTTTCTCAAAGTTTTTCAAACACAAAAGAAGAAAGTGAGAAAATAAATGTAACATGGATAATACAATGAAAAAGTGTGGACACCGACAACTGGAATGAAATGTGTGAACATGAATGTAATGTCGGTGGAAATACATACTCCCCCAAGCTTAGGCTTTTGGTCTAACTTGGTAATCACTAGTCGTAGAAATCGTGAGGTCCAATGTTGAAGTGTTGGGGAGCAGGCACCTGGGGGTCCCACTGCTGGGGCTCCTCCTGTGCTGCAGCCAGGTTGTTCCGGTAAGCAACAATGTCCTCAGGCATAATCCTGTATCCGCCCCTGGCAACATGATCAAACAAAGCAGGTGCAGGCAAGGGAATAATATCATGAGTTTTCGCACTGAAAACTAAGTTGTAAGGCATATCAATATCAGGGTAATCAATAGCAATAAAATGGTGGTCCTCCATAGTTGCTCTATCAAAGTAAGCCCTGGGAAAAGGATGATCATGCTGGCGTATCTTCACATTAAAGTGAGTCGCCAATCGAGTAACGTAAATTCCCCCATGTATTTTACCCTTAGATCTGTTATGGTGAAGGCGATGTGCCACAATATCTCCAAGCTATAAGTGTTATCGCCATAAAGTGCGTGACGCAAAACAGCAAAGTCTGGGGGCGCTAAGTGCACCTACCTTTTCTCTAGCAAGTAAGCATTTTGCAATAAATATAGCAAAGTAATGCACATCAGTAAAATGCAAGCTAGCAGCGGTGGTACTCGATACTCCTCTCTCATTCCCCACTCTCATAGTACGGTAAAAGCCTTCAAACTCCGAGGGCTTAGGCTCTACCAAATCACCATCAGAAGGAAGCATGCATATGTCACAAAATTCAGTAAGTGGTATCTGGTGTTTTTCAGCATATAAATTAAATGACACCTCAGGGGGATTATTCCTAGAATGGAAATGAAAGTTTTGCACAAAGGAATTTGTGAGGAGATGATACTGTTTGCATTCAGCTTTGATGAAGTCGTTGAGGCCGGCATTAGCAGCATATTGTGTGAACTCTTGAAGGATTCCAGCCCCTTCCATGAACGGATAATGCGGCCACTCGCACGGCCGTAGCTCCTCCAACCTCCAAGTATGGAGATCATTATCAGATGATTCCGTAATAACCCCCTTGGAGTTCTTCTTGGAAGCAAACTTCCTAAAGAAACTCATCTTTTTCCTATGAACAAAATTCTGAAATTTTTAGTCCACAAAATTTTTCTCAACAAAACTTCACAAAAATTATAGAAACTACTCATAGGGATGTATAGAGGCCATAGCAAGCATTCAAACTACTTAGAACTCTAAGAATTCAACATGCAAGCTCATCTATAGCAGCACCAAGAGTAGCTAATTATTCCAAATATAAACCACTAAAGCAAAAACTAATTGGACACATGGAGGAGTCACATACCAAGCAACAGTTCCCCCAAACAGTTTCGGAAATGGAGCTTCGAGCAAAGAGATCAAAATCCGCGGTTTCAAGAGCAAGAACATGAGATAGAGAGAGTAACGGTGATTATTTCTGGATGAATATGGTGATGTGGGGAGAAGAAGTAAGTGAGGGGCCCCACATGGGGACCACAACCCACCAGGGCGCGCCTGGGGGTCTGGCGTGCCCAGGTGGGTTGTGCCCACCTGGTGCAGCTCCCTCTGATATGATTTGCACCATAAATTCAGAAATATTCAGAAAAAATCATATTAAGTTTTTAGAGCATCCTGAGAACTTTTATTTTTGCGTCATTTTTATTGCACGGAAAACTCAGAAAATAAACAAAGCATGGCATTTTATTTTATTTAACTAAGAAAAACAGAAAACAAAAAGGTAGGGACAGAAGGTAGTGCTCACTAAATTCATCAACTTCATACTTCTCAAAAATGATACATTAATAAGGTTGATCAAGTCTTATTAACAACCACTTTTGATTAGCGTGAAACCGAAGAACTTTTGTAAATCACTAAGTTACCTCAATGGGGATATGGATGTCCCCAACAATCAGCATTTCATATTTCTTTTTGACAGTAGGTAGAGGTAGTTGAAAACTTTCAATAGTGATTGTTGGAAATTTTTCATTAACATTAATACCATTCACTTGGAATTGTTTCTTCAGAAAGTGCACTATATGCTCATTACCATTGATATGAAAAGTGACCTTGCTTTTATCGCAATCAATAACAGCCCCTGCAGTATTCAAGAAGGGTCTACCAAGGATAATCGACATGTTGTCGTCCTCGGGCATCACAAGTATAACAAAGTCAGTCAAAATAGTAACATTAGCAACAACAACGGGCACATCCTCACAAATACCGATAGGTATGGCAGTTGATTTGTCAGCCATTTGCAAAGATATTTTAGTAGCTGTGAGTTTATTCAGATCAAGTCTTTTATATAAAGAGAAAGGCATAACACTAACACCATCTCCCAAATCACATAAAGCAGTTTTAAGATAGTTCCTTTTAATGGAGCAAGGTATAGTTGGTATTCCAGGATCTCCAAGTTTTTTAGGTACTCCATCTTTAAAAGTGCAATTAGCAAGCACTAGTCATGAACCCGTGCTCCTGCACGGGCTAGCAATTTCTGAAAATTTAAATTTGTACATAGAAAGTTTTTAGAAGATTGTTTTCTTTAAACCTTGTAGAAATAAGACGCACCGAATATTCTATGAATACCTTTTACTACTTATTCTCATTGCATATAATATATATTTCCTTATTTCTTACTATGGAATAGACAGAACATAGTGCATTATATTTTATATATTTTACAATTCAACCCGTTCGTCTGCATGGTCTAGGGATTTAGAAGTGAAGGAAGTATTTAAAATTGTAGAACACATAGTATGAGTCAAGATTCGAACATAGTTATTTTGATTGTAGTTTTATTAATAGGGAAAAAACAAAGAATTATGCATGGTTATTATAGATGAAGGTCATTAAAGATTTCTTTTTCATTAAACTTGAACAATGTGGATCAATGTTCTTTTTGCAATTGATGAATACCATAACATGTTATACTTAATTTATAATCTATCAATATTATATCAAAATAAACAATAGAATCTATCTAAGTAATTGAAAAAAATACCCACTAAAATTCAAAACTAAATGGATGTGATTGCGAAATATCCCTATTTGAAATAACAAAAAATATAGCTTTATATTCAAAATTGATTTTTTGGTGCATGAAAAATAATTTATTTTTTCCAACTTATGTTAATGCTAGGTTATTTCACATATTAAATTAATGACCTTTGAACTGGTGATATTTCGAAGCTGTTAGGGAGAGGTTTCAGTATGTTCGTGTTTCAATTTTTTTTATCTTGGGTAGGTATTCTTTTCTTACTGTAGGAAAAAATCATTCATGCATTTATTTGTACGCATTTCCTGAAAAATAAAATTGTATGCGTCTTACTTTTCTAGGGGGCATGGGTGTGGCTGTTTTTGTGGGAGTTTGGACATGGTTGTTTCTCTAGATGAGACTTGGGACTTTCATGTATATTCTTCTTTGATTTTTTTTATCTAGGGCAGGTATTCTTTTCTTACATTAGTAAAAAAATATTTATGCATTTATTTATACGTGCTTTCTCATAAACAAAATTGTACGTGTCTTATATATAAGGGAACATGCATGTGACTGTTTTTGTGGGGGTTCCAACATGGACTCTTTTTGTAGAGTGAGCCCAGTCAGATTAATATATGGAGACGTGTTGTATGGGGACATCTTTTTTCCTTGGTGGCAATTGGTAGCGTGTCTATTTTGGAAGCTGTTGTATGGGGACATTTTTTTCCTTGGTGGCAATCGGTAGCGTGTCTATTTTGAAAGTTGCACATGGACACATCTTTTTTGTTTGTACCGTAACTTAATAGGACTGTTATGTGGAACATATGTATCTCTTTTTAATCTTAGTCATATATTTGAATCCTACGGTTATTATTGTTGTTTCTCTAGGTTTAACGTGGAGCCTCATATGGTGCCTCCAATTAGTAAATATAAGATAGTGGATATTTCAGCTTCCGGCATTTTTCTCTTATTGGTGATGATGTCTTTCATGTACTTTGCATAAGGAGGCATTTTCAGGATATCAGTCAAGCGAGTGCGCAAAAAGACTGGCCTAATCATTTCAGCAAAGCGTTCAAATTCTTCATCATCTTTCTTTCCTATCCATGTTTTCTAGCAACAAAGTATCTTTTATCATATCTTTTATTCTTGGGTTGTGGGTTATCAAGATCAATAGCTAGCTCTATCTCAACATCATTCTCTGGTTCTTTATTATTAGGTTGAGTGTCTTCATGAACCTCATCATTATATTTTTCATTATCAAAAGGTGAGTGTTCATTACCAGATTGAGTTTCAGCATCAAAGATAGAAACTTCATTATCATTATCAGGAGGTTTTTCTATTTCAGGTTCACTAGAGGCATGCAAAGTCCTATTATTTTTCTTCTTATTTTTCTTTTTAGAAGCACTAGGTGCATCAGTCTTAATTCTTTGAGAGTCTTGTTCAATTCTCTTTAGGTGTCCCTCAGGATAAAGTGGTTCCTGAGTCATTTTACCTCCTCTAGTTGCTACTCTAACCGCAAAGCCACTTATATTATTGTTCATTTCATCAAGCAACTCTCTTTGAGATTTGGCAACTTGTTCTAATTGATTTTGAACCATAGAGGCATGCTTTCCTAAACCTCTAACATCACTTGAGATTCTAAATAACAAGTCACTTAAGCGAGCAATCATATCAGAGTTGTATTTCAATTGTTTCATAACATTTGCATTGAAGTGATCTTGCTTTGTAATGTAATTATCAAACTCATAAAGGCATTGACTAGGATGTTTATTATGAGGATCATCACTATCATTGAATTTCATTAAAGAATTTACCTCTACCACCTTAGGTGGTGGTGGTGCTTCAAGCCCATGTATTTCTTCAATAGGTGGTACATTTTTGACATCCTCGGCTTTAATACCTTTTCCTTCATAGATTTCTTTGCCTCTTGCATATCTTCGGGACTGAGATATAAGATACCCCTCTTCTTCGGAGTGGGTTTAATCGGTGTTTCAGGAGGAGTCCAATCATCATAATTTTTCAATATTTTATTCAATAATTCTTCAGCTTGCCCAATAGTTCGTTCCCTGAAAACACAACCAGCACAACTATCTAGGAAATCCCTAGAAGCATCAGTTAGTCCATTATAGAAAATATCAACTATTTCATTTTTCTTAAGAGGATGATCAGGCAAAGCATTAAGAAATTGGAGAATCCTCCCCTAAGCTTGTGGGAGAATCTCTTCTTCAATATGTGCAAAGTTAAATATTTCCTGCAAGGCAACTTGTTTCTTATGCGCAGGGAAATATTTTTCAGAGAAGTAATAAATCATATCCTGGGGACTACACACACTACCAGGAGTAAGAGTATTGTACCAAGCTTTAGCATCACCCTTTAAGGAGAACGGAAATAATATGAGGATATAGTAATAGCGAATCTTCTCATCATGAGCAAAGAGGGTGGCTGTATCATTCAACTTAGTAAGATGTGACACAACAGTTTCAGTTTCATAACCATAGAAAGGATCATATTCAGCCAAAGTAATTAACTCTGGGTCGACAGAGAATTCATAATCCTTATCATCAATATAGATAGGTGAAGTGACAAACTTAGGATCACATTTCATTTTAGCATTCAGAGATCTTTCTTTATACTTGCATAATAATTTCTCTAGATCATCTCTATCCTTACAAGCAAAATATCTCTAGTTGCCTCCTCACTCATAGCATAACCTTCTGGTACTTTTGGCAATTCATATCTAGGAGGGTTAGTTCTAGTAGGTGTTTCAAGATTTTCAGTTTCAAGCTCATCATCAGTTTCAACAATATCATGCTTTCTTACTCTAGGAATTTGTTCATCAAGAAATTCACCTAGTGGCACATCATCATCCAGCAAGGTTCTAGCATCATCATGAGTAGAATTCATAGTAGAAGTAGCATCATCAACAACTTGCAACATATCAGAATTAGTAGCATGTGGTGGTGTTGCAAGTTTACTTATAACAGAAGGTGAATCTAAAGCAGAGCTGGATGGCAATTCCTTACCTTCCCTCGTCTTAGAGGGAAAATCCTTAGTCTTAGCATCCTTCAGATTCTTCATAGGGATAATATGATAATAATCCCAAGTGATTCAACAAATATAGCTATGCTCTCCGGCAACGGCGCCAGAGAAAGGTCTTGATAACCCACAAGTAAATGGGATCGCAACAGTTTTCGAGGGTAGAGTATTCAACCCAAATTTATAGATTCGACATAAGGGGAGCCAAATAATATTTGCAAGTATTAGCAGCTGAGTTATCAATTCAACCACACCTAGAGATTAATTATCTACAGCAAAGTGACAAGTAGCACATTAATATGATAGTTTTGATAGTAATGGTAGTAGCAACAGTAACGGTAACAGTGATAGCAATGGTTTTGTAGCAGTAACGATAGCAGTAGCAACAGTACTAACTTAGCAAGAACAATATAATATAAATTAGTAGGCATTGGATTGGTGATTCGTTGGATGATATTCATCATGAGACAATCATAACCTAGGGCGATACTGCACTAGCTCCAGTTCATAAACATAATGTAGGCATGTATTCCGTAAATAGTCATATGTGCTTATGGAAAGAACTTGCAAGAAATCTTTTGTCCTACCCTCCCGTGGCAGCGGGGTCCTATTGGAAACTAAGGGATATTAAGGCCTCCTTTTAATAGAGAATCGGAACAAAGCATCAACACACAATGAATACATGAACTCCTCAAACTACAGTCATCACCGGGAGTGGTTGATGTTTTCTAGAACTACGTCAGTATTTCCCCAAAGAGGAAGGGATGATGCAGTATAACGATGGTAGGTATTTCCCTCGGTGATGGGATCGAGGTTATCGAACTAGTAGGAGAACCTCCTCACACCACATAAACAGCACCTACAAACAAATAACAAATACTCACAACCCGACGTGTTAAAGGGGTTGTCAATCCCTTTCGGGTACGGCGCTTCAAGTAGGCAAATAACGTGAGGTGAAAAGTGGTAGAGAAGATAAATAGATCATGGAACAAATAAATTGCAGCAAGGTATTTTTTGTATTTTTGGTTTAATAGATCTGAGAATAAATGAAAGAGGAAATATATCGCAAAGGCAAATATGATGAAAAGAGACCCGGGGGCCGTAGGTTTCACTAGTGGCTTCTCTCGAGAAAATAGCAAATGGTGGGAAAACAATTACTGTTGGGCAATTGATAGAACTTCAAATAATCATGATGATATCCAGGCAATGATCATTATATAGGCATCACGCCCAAGATTAGTAGACCGACTCCTGCCTGCATCTACTACTATTACTCCACACATCGACCGCTATCCAGCATGCATCTAGTGTATTAAGTTCATGAGAAAACAAAGCAATGCAATAAGAACGATGGCATGATGTAGATGAGATCCATTTATCTATTGCGGCAGATGTAGATCTCATCTTGTTATCCTTAGTAGCAACGATACATACGTGTCGGTTCCCCTTCTATCACTGGGATCAAGCACCGTAAGATCGAACCCACTACAAAGCACCTCTTCCCATTACAAGATAAATAGATCAAGTTGGCCAAACAAAACCCAAATATCGGAGAAGAAATACGAGGCTATAAGCAATCATGCATATAAGAGATCAAAGAAGACTCAAATAACTTTCATGGATAAAAACATAGATCTGATGATAAACTCAAAGTTCATCGGATCCCAACAAGCACACCGCTAAAAGACTTACATCATATGGTTCTCCAAGAGACCATTGTATTGATAATCAAGAGAGAGAGAGAGAGAGGAAGCCATCTAGGCACTAACTATGGACCCGTAGGTCTACAAAGAACTACTCACGCATCATAGGAGAGGCACCAATGGAAGTGGTGAACCCCTCCATGACGGTGTCTAGATTGGATCTGGTGGTTCTGGACTCTGTGGCACCTGGATCGAAATTTTGTCTCCTCCCCTAGGGTTTCTGAAATATTTTGGTATTGAAAGAGCAAAGAGGCGGTTCGGTGGGCACCCGAGGTGGGCACAACCCCTCAGGACACGCCTGGGCCTCCTGGCGCGCCCTGGTGGGTGCTGCTCCCCTCGAGCATCCCCTCAGGTGCTTCCTTGGCCCATTGGCTTTCTTCTGGCACAAAAAAATTCCTCCAGGAGTTGCGTTGCATTTGGACTCCGTTTGATATTGATTTCCTGCGATGAAAAAACATGCAGAAAATAGCAATTGGCACTAGGCACTATGTCAATAGGTTAGTACCAAAAAATGATATAAAATGACTATAAAATGACTATAAAATGATTGTAAAACATCCAAGAATGATAATATAACAGCATGGAACAATCAAAAATTATAGATACGTTGGAGACGTATCAGCACCTCCAAGCTTAATTCCTGCTCGTCCTCGAGTAGGTAAATGATAAAAACAGAATTTTTGATGTGGAATGCTACCCAACATGTTCATCACATAGCATGGACATATGGACTTTTATATGATTCAAAGCAATAGTGTAGCTTTGACATGAAGACTATAATACTCAAGCATACCAACAAGCAACCATGTCTTTCAAAATATCAACACTAAAGCAAGTTATCCCTAGCCCATCATGCTCAATCATTGATCCATTCATGAAACACACTCGAATATTAGCTACACCCAATACTCAAATACGATAGTAGTGCCCCTTAGTTGGTGCTTTATAAGAGAAGATGGAGACTCAAATTCAAAATAAAAATTGCATAACTAAAAGAAAGACCCTTCATGGAGGGAAGTAGGGATTTGTACAGGTGCCAGAGCTCAATGCTTAAATTGAGAGATAAAATTTATTTTTGAGAGGAATACTTTTCCTACAAAGGAAAACGACTTCGAGCATCACAACACTATCCATTCTAGATACATCATAGGTGGTTCCCAAACAGAAAATAAAGTTTATTCCTTTTTCCACTATCACTTTCCATTGCTAGCTGTATCCAAATAAAGTTTATTACTAGTTGTATCCATGGGTGCCCTCCATACCAGCACTTTCCAAGGAATTTATTATTTGACAACATAAAGTAAATTCATTTATTCATTCAGGACTGGGCATCCCTAGTACCTTTGTCATACTCCCGTGCAATGACAAGTGAATAAACACTCATCGTGAGAATAACACATCTAGCATGGAAAATATTGGCTACCCTTTACCGCCTCGCGAGTAGTAGAGCACACAAAAGAGAAATTTATTTTTAACATTAGAGATGGCACATGCAAATTTGCTTAGAACGGCATGGAAATACTGCATATAGGTAGGTATAGTGGACTCATAAGGCAAAACTATTTTAGAGGGTTTTGGATGCACAAGTAGTGATCATACTTAGTGCAAAATGAAGGCTAGCAAAAAGATTGAGAAGCGCCCAACCAAAAAGCGAAAAATCTTGTACCCAAGCATTAAGCATAAGTAACACCGAATAATGCACCATAAGTAGGATATAAATTTCATTGCATAACTATTGACTTTTGTGCTTGCATAGGGAATCACAAACCTTAACATCAATATTCTTACTAAAGCACAATTACTCATCAACATGACTCACATATCATATCGTCATATCTCAAAACCATTACTAAGAATCAAGTTTATTTTGTCCAATGATCTTCATGAGAGTTTTTATTATATCCTCCTTGGATATCTATAACTTTGGGACTATTTTCATATGTTGCTTTTGATATGCTCAAACAAATATAAGTGAAGATCATGAGCATAATAATTATTTCTCTCAAAATAATCTAAGTGAAGCAATAGAGAATTTCTTAAAATTTTGCTAACTCCCAAATAAATCTAAGTGAAGCATGAGGGCATTTCTTAAAAATTAACAAAGCACACCGTGCTCAAAAAGATATAAGTGAAGTACTAGAGCAAGTCCATGGCTCTAAAAATTTATGTGAAGCATAGGAGCAAGCATAGCATAATTTTTGGCTCTCTAAAAAGGGTGTGTCCAGCAAGGATTCAACACTCAAAACCAAAGCAAAACAAGCAAAGACTCATAGCATACAAGATGCTCCGAGCAAAACTCATATCATGTGACGAATAAAAATATAGTTTCAAGTAAAATACCGATGGTTGTTAGAAGAAAGCGGGGATGCCACTCGGGGGCATCCGTAAGCTTAGTTGCTTGATACTTGTTTGAATATTATCTTGGGGTGCCTCGGGCATCCCCAAGCTTAGCCTTTTTCTTATCCTTATTCCTTTATCCGTCGTAAGATAACCCAAAACTTGAAAACTTCAATCACACAAAACTCAAACAAAACCTTCGTGAGATCCATTAGTATAAGAAACCAAACCGCTACTATAAGTACTATAGCAAACCTATTCTTATTTTGTTTTTGCATTATATATACTGTATTCCAACTTTTATATGGAAAAAACTCATCAAAAAACCATAGAATCATCAAAACAAGCACACAACGCAAAGAAAACAGAATCTGTCAAAAACAGAACAGTCTGTAGCAATCTGAAAATTTAGAATACTTCTGTAACTCCAAAAATTATGAAATAAATTGGTGGACGTGAGGAATTTGTCTATTAATCCTCTGCGAAAAGAATCAACTTCAAAGCACTCTTCTGTAAAAAAATGACAACGAATCTCGTGAGCGCAAAGTTTCTGTTTTTCAGCAAGATCAAATAAACTTTCACCCAAGTCTTCCCAAAGGCATTGCTTGGCACAAACACATATTAAAACACAAAAAACACAATCATAACAGTAGAATAATTGTGCTAAAACTCAAGAACAGAAATCAAAAAGAAAAAATAAATTTTATTCATTGAGTTGCCTCCCAACAAGCGCTATCGTTTTACGCCCCTAGCTAGGCATAACACGTAGGATCTAAGTTTTGTCTTCTTCATCCACTTCTTTGATCGGGCACTTGGGATTTTTTTAAGGATTTTGCATATAAATTCTTCATGACAATACTTCTAGGCATGAGATTGAAAAACTTATTTTTGCAAAAAGGATCTCTTATGACTTCAACAAAGTTGGGGTGGATACTAATCATCTTAAGATCTCCTTTATCATTGCTAGAAGTTGATACTTTGTTTTTAGTGACTTGAGTAGTCTTGCTAATTTTCACGGGGATATTAGCGGAAGCAAAATTTGTACCTAGACTAGAAAAAAATACTTCTATTTTATCAATTCTAGATGGGCTCTCGTCAATTCTTTCATGAATTATAGTTCCCTTTTATTTTAGCAACTTAAAAACGTCTCCCGCATTTGACCCAACTTTAGTAGCATAACTTTGCATTTGTCTATCCAAATTTTCAGCGTGTTCTACGGTAATCATTTTCTTTTCAATAGCATCTAGTCTTTCCATAACATGCTCGAGAGTCAATATTGTTTCATTGATCACGAGTGGTGGTGAACCCACTAGATTTCCTAGAGCATTAAAAGCATCAAGAGTAGGACACATCAAAAAAATCCCACCGATAATCATATCAAGGACGAATCTATACCAAGTGGTGGTGCCCATATAAAAGCAACGAAGAAGAACAACAGTAGATTGCTTGCGGATAGATCTATTATGAGCATTGCAAATCCTATACCAAGCATCTTTTAAACTTTCTCCTCCCCTTTGTTTAAAGTTGAGAACCTCGATCTCAGGGGTTCACGCAATAGAAGAAGAGAAATCCATAACGACAAAAGGTGATAAGAAAGTTTGCACACGGGGAACAGATCTGACGAGAAAAAAACGGCGAACCAAAAAGAGGGCGAATAAAACGGTAAATTTTTGTGAAGTGGGGGAGAGGAAAACGAGAGTCAAATGGCAAATAATGTAAATTGCGAGGAGATGAGATTTGTGATTAGGAACCTAGTTGATGTTGAAGATGCTCCCCGGCAATGGCGCCAGAAGGCACGTTGACAGTAGACTCTCTTGAGGTGATCCTTCCCGGCAACGGCGGCAGAAATTCCTTTTGATGTCTGCTAGAACTATGTCGGTATTTCCCAAAGAGGAAGGGATGATGCAGTATAGCGACGGTAGGTATTTCCCTCAGTGATGAGACCAAGGTTATCGAACCAGTAGGAGAACCTCCTCACACCACGTAACAAGCACCTGCACACAAATAACAAATACTCACAACCCGACGTGTTATAGGGGTTGTCAATTCCTTTGGGTTACCGCGCCTCAAGTAGGCAAATAATGTGAGGTAAAAAGTGGTAGATAGGATAAATAGATTGTAGAACAAATAAATTGCAGCAAGGTATTTTTGTATTTTTGGTTTAATAGATCTGAAAATAAATGCAAGAGGAAATAGATCACAAAGGCAAATATGATGAAAAGAGACCCAGGGCCGTAGGTTTCACTAGTGGCTTCTCTCGATAAAAATAGCAAATGGTGAGAAAACAATTACTGTTGGGCAATTGATAGAACTTGAAATAATCATGACGATATTCAGGCAATGATCATTATATAGGCATCACGTCCAAGATTAGTAGACTGACTTCTGCCTGCATCTACTACTATTACTCCACACATCGACCGCTATCCAGCATGCATCTAGTGTATTAAGTTTATGAGAAAACGGAGTAATGCAATAAGAACAATGACATGATGTAGACGAGATCCATTTATCTATTGCGGCAGATATAGATCTCATCTTGTTATCCTTAGTAGCAATGATACATACGTGTTGGTTCCCCTTCTGTCACTAGGAACAAGCACCATAAGATCGAACCCACTACAAAGCACCTCTTCCCATTGCAAGATAAATATATCAAGTTGGCCAAACAAAACCCAAATATGGGAAAAGAAATACGAACCTATAAGCAATCATGCATATAAGAGATCAAAGAAGACTCAAATAACTTTCATGGATAAAAACATAGATCTGATCATAAACTCAAAGTTCATTGGATCCCAACAAACACACCGCCAAAAGACTTACATCATATGGATCTCCAAGAGACCATTGTATTGATAATCAAGAGAGAGAGAGAGAGATAGAGAGAGAGAGGAAGCCATCTAGATACTAACTACGGACCCGTAGGTCTACAAAGAACTACTCACGCATCATAGGAGAGGCACCAATGGAAGTGGTGAACCCCTCCATGACGGTGTCTAGATTGGATCTGGTGGTTCTGGACTCTGCGGCGGCTGGATCAAAATTTCATCGCCTCCCCTAGGGTTTCTGGAATATTGTGGTATTTATAGAGCAAAGAGGAGGTTCTAGGGGCACCCGAGGTGGGCACAACCCCCAGGGCGCGCTTGGGCCTCCTGGCGCGCCCTGGTGGGTGCTGCTCCCCTCAAGCAGCCCCTCAGGTGCTTCCTTGGCCCATTGGCTTTCGTCTGGCCCAAAAAATTCCTCCAGGAGTTGCGTTGCGTTTGGACTCCTTTTGATATTGATTTCCTGTGAAGTCGAAAACATGCAGAAAACAACAACTGGCACTAGGCACTATGTCAATAGGTTAGTACCAGAAATGATCTAAAAATGACTATAAAATGATTGTAAAACATCCAAGAATGATAATATAATAGCATGGAACAATCAACAATTATAGATACGTTGGAGACATATTAGTGGTCCCGACCATTGTCACTCTGGGGTTGCCGGATCATAACACATAGTAGGTGACTATAACTTGCAAGATAGGATCTGAAACATGGATATAATGGTGATAGCATAAATGGTTTAGATCTGAAATCATGGCACCTGGGCCCAAGTGACAAACATTAAGCATGGCAAAGTCATAGCAACATCAATCTCAGAACATAATGGATACTAGGGATCATGCCCTAACAAAACTATCTCGATTACATGATGAATCTCATCCAACTCCTCACCGACCAGCGAGCCTGCGAAGGAATTACTCACCCCCGGTGGGGAGCATCATGGAATTGGTGATGGAGAAGGGTCGGTGATGACGAAGATCGAAGATCCCCCTCTCCGGAGCCCCGAACAGACTCCGGATCTGGCCTCCCGATGAAGAACAGGAGACGGCAACGGCTCCATCTTGTGAAACGCGATAATTCTTTCTCCCTATTTTTTTCTAGAAAAATCTGATTTTATAGCGTCGGTTTCAGGGTCTGCGGGGCCACCAGGTGGGGACAGCCCACCTGGGTGCGCCTGGAGGGGGTGGTGCGCCCTGGTGGGTTGTGCCCACCCAGGTACCCCCCCTCTGGTGGTTCTTGGCTCCAGATATTTTCTTTTATTGTATAAAAAATTCTCGTAAAGTTTCATTCCATTGCGAGAACTTTTATTTCTGCACAAAAACAACACCATGGAAGTTCTGCTGAAAACAGCGTCAGTCCGGGTTAGTTTCATTCAAATTATGCAAATAAGAGTCCAAAACAAGAGGAACGGAGACGTATCACTAGGCCTAACAGGTGTTCCAAAGTTTTTAGTTTCAATAATTTCATCAGTTTTAGAGATATCATCAGTTTCAGCATTCTCAATATCATTAAGTCTAGCAAGTTGTTCATCAAGAAATTCACCCAGTGGCACAGTATTATCAAGCAAAGTACTAGCATCATCATAAGTATCATCCATAATAGAAGTAGCATCATCAATTACTTGCGACATATCAGGATTACTAGTAGGTGGTGGTGTCACGAGATTACTCAAAACAGAAGGTGAATCAAGTGCAGAGCTAGATGGTAGTTCCTTGCCTCTCCTTGTAGTAGAAGGAAACAATCTTGGTTCTAGAATCTTTCAGATTCTTCATAGTGATCAGCAGATATAAATCCCAAGTGTTTCAACGAATAGAGCTATGCTCCCTGGCAACAGCGCCAGAAAAAGGTCTTGATAACCCACAAGTATAGGGGATCGCAACAGTTTCCAGTGTAGAGTATTCAAACCAAATTTATTTATTTGACACAAGAGGAGCTAAAAATATTCACGAGTATTAGCAGTTGAGTTGTCAATTCAACCACCCCTGCAAGACTTAATATCTGTAGCAAAGTTTTTAGTAGCAAAGTAGTATGGAAGTAATGGTAATAGTGGTAACAGTAGTAATAGCAATTTTGTAGCGATTGTAACAGTAGCACGATGAAAGTAATATAGCAAGGATCAATATGTGAAAAGCTCGTAGGCATTGGATGAATGGATAATTGTGTTGGATAATATTCATCATGTAGCAGTCATAACCTACGGCGACACAGAACTAGCTCCAATTCATCAATATAATGTAGGCATGTATTCCATATATAGTCATACATGCCTATGGAAAAGAACTTGCATGACATCTTTTGTCCTACCCTCCCGTGGCAGCAGGGTCCATAAGTAAACTAAGGGATATTAAGGCCTCCTTTTAATAGAGAACCGAAACAAAGCATTAGCACTTAGTGAATACGTGAACTCCTCAATTACGGTAATCACCGGAAATAATCTCAATTATTGTCACCTTGGGGTATGCGGATCATAACACGTAGTAGGTGTCTACAACTTGCAAGATCAGATCAAGAACACACATATATTCATGAAAACATAATAGGTTCAGATCTGAATTCATGGCACTCGGGCCCTAGTGACAAGCATTAAGCATAGCAAAGTCATAGCAACATCAATCTCAGAACATAATGGATACTAGGGATCAAGCCCTAACAAAACTAACTTGGTTACATGATAAATCTCATCCAACCCATCACCGTACAACAAGCCTACAATGGAATTACTCACTCCCGGCGGTGAGGATCATAAAATTGGTGATGGAGGAAGGTTGATGATGATGATGATGATGATGATGATGATGGCGATGGATTCCACCTTACGGAGCCAAAAACAGACTCCAAATCATCCCTCCCAAGGAAGAACGGGAGGTGGTGGTGGCTTCATATCGTGGAACGCGATGAATCCTTCTCTCTGATTTTTCTCTCTCAGCGAATAGGTATATATAGAGTTGGAATTAGGGTCGGAGGCGGTCCAGGGGCCCCAAAAGCTTGGGAGTCATGTCCTGGGGAGGTAGGCGCGCCCCCAGGGCTTGTGGCCTCTGGGTGTTCCCCTCGGGTATCTTTTTCCATTAGTATTGTTTATTTACTCCACAAAAATTCTCCGTAAGTTTTCAGGTCAATCCGGGAACTTTGATTCCTGCATAAAAATACCACCAAGGCAATTCTGCTAAAAAGAACGACAGTCTGGGTTAGTTCCATTCAAATCATGCAAATTAGAGTCTAAAACAAGGGCGAAAGAGTTTGGAAAAGTACATGCAATGGAGACGTATCAGTGCCTTGGACCGGATCGACAAGGAGTTGCATCTCGGTGAGCAGAATCAGATGATCTGGAGTCATTCATGAAGCGGTTGAATGAGGTCCCCGCCCTAGTGCAATCTTGGAAGAAGTCGGCTTCCCGAAGCGGTGCGGATGTGGCCCTGTCACTCGCCATGTTCACTGCAAGGATGTGGACGAGGAGAACCTGAAGAACCTCCGAGTGGCCAACAAGAAGAAGCTCAAGTTCAAGGACTTCATGGAGACGTTCGCTGAAGTTGCCACGCGGATTGTCGATGCAATTCACTTGGAAACCTTTGTCGAGCCAGCCAGACGCCTGAGAAACTTGATTAAATTTGCCCTGGAATGTTGGGTATTTGATGTAACCATATACTTTGCCAGCCCTGAGCTTGTTTTACTCTTGCTTGAATCATTCAAACGGATCGAACCTTTTGATTTGGGAACTCTTGAGTTTTTATTTGCCTCTGCAATATATTTGACTTAAGCGAAAGCTGGTCCGTGGCTAAGCCCCCAAGTGTGGAGCAGGTTCACACTCAGAATATTTTTAACTTAGGCGAAAGCTGGTTCGCAGCTAAGCCCTGGAGTGTGAAGCAGGTCAACACTCGGATTATTTCTTAACTTAACCAAAACCTAGTCTGCAGCTAAGCTCCCGAGTGTGGAGCGGGTCCGCACTCAGATTATTTTTGAACTTAGGCAAAAGCTGGTTCACAGCTAAGCCCCCGAGTGTGAAGCAGGTCCGCACTCGGATTATTTTTTAACTTAGGCAAAAGCTAGTTCACACCTAAGCCCTCGAGTGTGGAGCAGGTCCGCACTCGGATTATTTTTTATCTTGGGTGAAAGCTGGTACGGAGCTAAACCCCCGAGTGTGGAGCAGTTCCGCACTTGGATTATTTTTTAAGAGCTGGTTCGCACCTAAGCCCCCGAGTGTGGGGCAGGTCCGCACTCGGATTATTTTTTAACTTAAGCGAAAGCTGGTTCGTAGCTAAGCCCTGAGTATGAAGCGGGTCCGCACTCAAATTATTTTTTAATTTAGGCAAAATTTGGTTCGTAGCTAAGCCCCCCGAGTGTGGAGCAGGTCTGCACTCGGATTATTTTTTAACTTAGGCGAAAGCTGGTTCGCAACTAAGCCCCGAGCATGGAGCAAGCCTGCACTCGGAATATTTTTAACTTAGGCGAAAGCTTGTTCACTATCTCCTACACCCACTAGGGACGTGTTAGTTTTTGAATGCATTTAGGCACCTGAGTGAAAATGTGGCCATAGGCCAAATAGACGATATACAGGGAAAGTAAGACTTTTATTCATCTCAGTCCATTCAGGAATACTATTACAAAGGAGAATTTTATTCTTATTATAAAATTTGCAGAGCAGTTCTGCGTTCCAAGCTCTGGGTTCTTCTATTTCTTTGGCAAAGTTGTAGAGTTTGTAAGCTCCATTATACAGGACCTTCGAAATGGCGAATGGTCGTTCCCAAGGGGGGCCCACTTTGTGAAGCATTTGCTGGTCCACTCAAAGGACCAGACCCCCTCCTAAAAAGCACGCCCTTTGACGTGTCTGTCATGGTAGTGGTGCAGGTCTTGTTGATATAATGTCGGTCTTATGAGCGCCAGCTCATGCTCTTCCTCTAAGAGGTCGAGGCCATTTTTCCTTGCTTCTTCAGCTTCAGATTCCAAGTTAAGGTCCACTCGGGGAGAATTGTGGAGCAAGTCACTCGGTAAGACCGCTTCCGACCCGTACACCATGAAGAATGGAGTGTGCTTGGTGGCCCGGTTTAGGGTCATTTGCAGGCCCCAGAGGATTGATGGTAGCTCAGTTACCCAGGCCCCTGCCGCGTGCACTAGGTCACGCATGAGTCGAGGCTTCAAACCTTGAAGAATTAGTTCATTCTCCTTCTCTGCCTACCCATTCGACTGTGGGCACGCCACCGAGGCATATGACTAGAGTGCCTTGGGTGTAGCGAAACTCGAGAAACTTGTCCGAGTGGAAGTTAGACTCGTTGTAGGTGATGATGCTGTGGGAGACTCCGAATCTGAAGATTAACCTCCACAAAAGGGTCTTCCTTGATCGTGGGCGAGTGCAAGTGTTCTAGGAACACATTCTTAGGTATCGCCTTCCGAGTGGAACCCATCTTGCCCAGATCATCAGCTGCTTGGTTCTTGAGTCATGGCATGTGATGAAGCTCCAGTCCTTCAAATTGCTTCTCCGGCTTTCTGAAGGCATCGCAATAGCTTACCATTGCCGGACTACATATATCCCTCTCCTTCATGACTTGGTTTACCACTAGGTCCGTGTTACCGTATACCATCAGTCGCCGGATTCCTAGAGAAATTGCCATCCGTAGCCCATACATGAGAGCTTCGTATTCGGCTTCATTGTTGGAGGAGTCAAAGTGAATCTGAAGCACATAACTGAGTCGATCGCCTTTGGGGGACACCAAGACCACTCCGTCCCCGGAGCCATGAAGCATCTTGGAGCTGTCGAAGAACAACGTCTAGTGCTCGGAGAGACCTCTTGTTCCATCCATTTGGCAAGGAAATCCACTAGGGCTTGCGACTTGATGGCTTTCTTAGCTTCGGACTTGATATCCAACGGAAGGAGCTTGATGGCCCACTTCGCCACATGGTCGGTGGCGTCTCTATTTTTAATGATCTTCGATATAGGGGCGTCACTTACCACCGTGATAGAGTGCTCTTGGAAGTAATGTGTCACCTTCTTTGCAGTCAGATAGATCCCATACACCAACTTCTGATAATGTGGGTACCTTTTCTTGGAAGGTGTCAGAACTTTGGAGATGTAGTAGACTGGTCATTGAAGCTTGGAGGTTGTGCCTTGTTCTTCCCGCTCCATAGTGAGCACGGTGCTAACAACTTGGCTCGTGGCACGTGCTTCATCTTCGAGTCGACACAGAGTCTATGCTTAGCCGGCTCCCTGGGAACACCCGGCATGTCAGAAGGCTTCCACGCAAAGATGTCCCAGTTCTCACGGAGGAACTGGATGAGCTCGCCTTCCTATTTGCTGTCAAGGGTGGTGGAGATGTTGGTTGGGTCGGCATTCGGATCCTCTGGATGAACATGCACTGTCTTTGTCTCTCCGGTCGACTGGAAAGCAGATTCCATAGTCGGCTTCTTGGACTTCAGAAGATCACTCGAATCAACCGCTTTCTTGTACTCATCCAACTCAGCCATTGCAATCTGCCCGTCGGCGATTTGGGAGCCCTTCTGGAGGCACTCTTTGGCCAACTTCCCATTGCCAGTGATAGTGATCACACCTTTCGGCCCTGGTATCTTAAGCTTAAGATACACCTAACATGGACGGGCCATAAAACATGCATAGGCTGTCCTACCCAGGATAGCATGGTAAGCGCTCTGGAAGTCTACCACATCAAAAGTAAGCCGTTCCTTTCCGAAGTTCTTCTCTTCACCGAATACGACGTCGAGGGCGATCTGTCTGAGTGATTTGGCTTTTTTCTGAGGGATGGCCCCGTGGAACTGCATATTGCTCTTGCTGAGCCGGGACATCGGAATGCCCATTGCCTCTAGTGTGTTGGTGTAAATAATGTTGACCCCACTCCTTCCATCCATTAGGACTTTGCGCAATCGGACTCCTCCAATGGCCGGGTCAACCACCAAAGACTGATGCCCAGGGGTCGGTACGTGGGCTGGGTGGTTTGACTGATCGAAGGTCACTGGCGTCTTGCCCCAGTCAAGGTATTTGGTGGCAGTCGGAATCACCATGTTGACCTCTCGGTTTATAACCTTGAGGCGACTCTTGCTTTCGACGTCGGCGAAGATCATCAAGACTTTTTTTACGTTGGGATACCCAGAAGCACCCTTGACTCTGTTGTCATCATCATCTTCGTCCTTGTCCCCAGAGGAATCCTGTCGCATCTCTTCCTTTAGGAGTCGCCACTCCAGAGTGGTGTGCTTGGGCAAAACACTACAAAAAATACACTTTCGTGATGATACGTGTTTGTCAAAGTAGGTCGCGTTTTCTGTCATGCATGTACATCCATGACAATTTTATGACAGAATCAAGATAGTCATACATGTGCTGTCGTAGAAGTGTTCCATGACATTACCAAAATTATCATCACGGAAGTGTCCACTTCCATGATGATAAATCGCGCGTCATAGAAGTGCTTTCATCAAGGGTGACTGACATGTGGCATCCACCATAACAGGACGGCGTTAACCGCCATTAACCTATCAGGTTCGGTTTTTGGATCCAACAACCCGCTAACAGCCATGACCAATGCCAATTTTCCACGTGTAAAATCATCATTGGCTGGAGGAAACACGTGTCAGCTCCGCATTGGCACAGGTGTCGCTCATCCAACGGTCGAGATGGGCCTATGATATGTTGACACATGGACCGGCCCAAAAATGGCCCATAAACTTTAAATGGGCCGGCCCAACCGAAGGCCCATAAGATTTAGCGGACCATAATGGGTCGGCCCAGCTAAAGGCCCACAAGATTTTGCAGACCCATAATGGGCCGGCCCAACTAAAGGCCCACAAAATTTAGCGGGCCATAATGGGCTGGCCTAGCTAAAGGCCCACACGATTTTGCAGACCATAATGGGTCGGCCCAGCTAAAGGCCCACAAGATTTTGTGGACCACAATGGGACGGCCTAGCTAAAGGCCCACAAGATTCTGCAGACCATAATGGGCCAGCCCAGCTAAAGGCCCAACATTCTCTGTCAAATCAGCCTATCAATGGCCTGCCCTAAACTTGTCATCAACACGGCCCATGGTCACTTCTGGCCCGTTAATAGTCCGCTAAGTAATTGGGCCGAATTACGGCCCGGTGTATTTTCGGCCTGTTAAAGGTCCTGCTTCATTTGGGCCCATTTAGAGGCCATCAAAACTTTCAGCCCATAAACGACCATGAAGGATTTGGGTCATATTCGGCCATGTCCGACATTCGGCCTGTTACAGGCCCACTATAGATTTGGGCCACTTTCGGCCTGTTGTCATTTTCGGCCTGTTAACGCCGGACGAAAACCATGGGCCATATGTGGCCCAACATCATATTGGGCCCATTAACGGCCCATATAAAAAAGACGATAAACTAGCCTGACCGAAGTTCTGGCCTGTTAAAGGCCCGTGTATTAGGTCGGCGCATTTACGGTCGGTCCGAATTTCGGCCTGTCAAAGATCCGCATCGTAAATGGGCCACCATTTAGGCCTGCTAAGACCAGTGGGTTATTTGGCACAATCAGGGCCCAATCTCACTTTCGGTCTATTAAAGGCCCATGTTTTTTATGGGATCGAGATATTTACACCTGTAAACGCACTATTTTTATTGAGGGCCTAAATTATGTTTAAGCCTGTTAAAGGCCCACTATGGGAACAGGCCTACCAGAAAAATATAAAAGCTTATGCTGATTTAGGCCCAGATATTTTTAGTGGGCTACATGCCAATTTCAGCCCGCAATCGTTTTTAGCCCAATTGGAATGGGCCCGACGAATGTTGGCATGTTGGGCTCCTATGAAGCTTTCGGCCGAATACATTACTAAGATAAACCTACACTATACAAAATAGCGTCGCAATTACTACAGCCTGTGGCAGCATCATAAATGTTGTATGACAACAAAATATATTCCAACCGTACAACAAAAGGCCTGTTGGTATAAAGTTTACAGTCCTTCCAGATAAAAGCACCATCAGATGTATAGAAGCACAGATCATTTGACCTGAGTGTTAATGTTTCAAGCTGTAGAATCAGATGGAGCAGCACGATCTTCACCTTTTTCCATCATTTCTCTTGAACAACGAAGCGAATATCTGATAGTCTGGTTTCAAAACCATTCATATCTTGATGACATTTGTCAACCACTATTCTTGTTTCCAAAATGACGTCCATTAGGGATTGGACTTGTGTCTGGAGCATAAATATATCACTCTCTCTAGCAGGAAGATTTTGTTCAGTAGGCGATTTGGACGAGGTTACCTTGACAACCAACCCAGAATTACGCAGGAAGGTGCTTTTTGCACTGTTAGTGGAGAGATACTGACGCACTGCAGCAAGAGGTGACATTGTGCTTGTGGTAGCCTTGTCACCTTCAGGTGATTGTGGCTGTTCAACCATTTGTTCCATAACTTCCTGAAAGTTTGAACTTGTAGATTAGTGTACCAGATAAGTTACTAATGAGACAAGAACAAACAAAGTAGGTTAAACGTTTATACATAACTTATTTTGGTGAGCTACTGTAATACATTAGCATGTATTGTAGTGCCAACTACATAATAAAATCACTTTTGGAACATATGTCCATGTAGCAGGCCGACTGTATTGTCTATTTTCTCACATTCGTTGATATATAAGGATAAAGAAACATGGTTTAAAGTAGGATGAACATAGTATGACATCATTCATATCATGGGCAAACAGATATAAAACAAACAGGCGATTTTATCATTGTGTGCACACGTGAACATAACAACTAGATTACAGATCAAGACCAAAAGAATATCCTTCATCTCTTTTAAACCATGTAAGGTGACATGATACATTAAGACAACTGTGTATTAAAGTGAATAGAGTAACTAACATTGGCTGCAAACCAAGTAGTTAAATTAACACATCACAGTACCAATCAGTTCAAGGCAGGAGGAGTAAGAACTTACAACATCGGCTTGAACTGGTGTGCTCATGCCCTTCATCTTGCTGGTGTGGCAATCCTTGAACATTTGCACTGCATTCGGTTCAGGTTCTTTTTGGTCCGCATGGGCTTTCCTCTGTATTTGGAACAAGTCAATATAGATACGATAATATGGCACACAAAAAAGAAGGAAGTACCAGCTATTTACAAGAGCCTCGCAGTGTGGAATATAGCTACGAGATCCTGTTATCTGTTGGAATTTCACTTTAGAGCGGTTGATTTTGTTCTTCAAACAGTTAGCCTAGAAGAAGATACACTTGTGAGGAACATACATAAATACAAGTTCAATATGTGGTCTGATCAAATATATATAGCCTACCTGATACTTTGGATCAGACCAGTGTTTAACAAGGGCTGTCCAGTCTTCATCTATAATATATTCCACTGGAGATGTTTGGGCGATTTCATTCTTAGCCTTGCCTTCAAAGTGAGATTTTCTAAGGTGGTATTGATACTGTCGCAGAGCAGACTGAAAAACATGAGTGCATGCTTGTTCAGTTACATCATATTTTGGATCCAACTTGAACCTCATCTGTTGAAAAAAGAATGTGAGTCCTATTAGGAGGAAGCTAGAAAGTATGGGACAGAGCAAGACAATATTAGTAATTGCGATGAATAACATTACTTACGGATAAATGGTCAAGGAAGGTGTTAAACTGGGTATTGTCTTTCTCATTCCTATATTGGATCCACGTTGGGAGGATACGTGCATGACACCTAACGGCAACGGCTGCCTCTGATACTAACTTGGCTAACTCTGTAGCATCACGTGGCCTTTTTAAACCTGCCTCAAAATGGATCTCCATTCTTCCTCCTTTAGATTTTGTTAATCTGTCAAGCATTATCCCTGATGTCTGTTTCCGCTTGCGCCGTGGTGCTAGTTCAACAACGAATATGGAAAGTGTTAGTGTACATCAAACTGTGAGAGTACATATAAAGGAGCATGCAACTGCAACTTGACTCGGTCAGGTACCGTCTTGCTATTGATGCTCATGATGTTCATCTGATCTTGCCAAGTCATGTTGTGTTAGCAGTGCTTCGGAAGTAGTGTTAGGTGTGAAGGCAGCTTAGGAACTGGCCAGTTCCGGAGCAAATGAACGAGTAACTCACTGAGATGCTGGTAAAGTTGAAGCGGATGCTGCAGCTAGTGGAGCAGGTGATACTGTGTTTGTAGATTTAGCCGATGGGCTTGGACCTTCTACTGCACTATATGTACCAGCAGAATCTCGACGGCAGACCCTTTTCCGTTTCACCTGACGAGTAACAGCACTCCCTACTATATTATTTCCTTGCTCTTTTTTGACTTTGACATGTCAAGCCATACCCACAACACAAAAGAATAAAATCGCTCTTCAGAACTCATTGATGCATCATACAGACAAGCAATACTTTGATGTAAGACAACCGTATGAGGATGGAATATGTAAGAAAAATAGGACGGCATGACATATTCACAGCTACGATGTGCAAACTAAGCAGAAGGATTTTCAAGAAAATAGAAGTAATGCAAGCTAGACACCATATGAAAGATGCAACCAATATTACTCTGCGAAGTTAAAAGTGTCTTGTCATAAGTGGCAATTCGAAAAATTGGTAGTACAACATAGAAATCAATGCAAGATGCAACCACTATCAAACTGCCATGTTAAAAGCGTCCAATCATGAGTGATTGATGCGGGATACACAATAGCAGTACTTTGATGTAAGAACATGGTATGATAGATAGATGCAGTGTATTCTAGACACAGAAAGCCATGTCATATGCACATGTATAACGTATAAACTCAGCAGGTGCAATTTAATCAAACTAGAAGAAATACAGGCTAGACAACATATGCAACATGAAATCAATTATCACACTGTCAACTTAGAGCAAGCACCTGCGATGGTGGAGTACGGGAGATGAACTCATCATGTAGACTTAGGACTTCAACTTCATTAGCAATAGCAGTGGCAAATCTAGAGAGTCTTTGTTTGCGTCTGTGCGGAGGACCACCAACATCCCCTAACTTACTCTTTTCCTTCCTATTTTCTGATATTGCCTTATGAAGTCAAAACCACAAGAAGATGAATAAAATTATCTCTACATAACTGGTTGATGCATGATACAGACGAACACTACTTTGATGTAAGGCAAGCGCAGGATAGGATGATGGAATATATACAAAAAAAAGACAGTGTTTCATATTCACATGTATGATAGGAGGATGGAATATGTATGAAAAAAACAGTAAGCGGAAGGCATTTCAACAAAATTAGAAGAAATGAAAGCTAGGCACCATATGAACATGCAACCAATATCACTCTATCAGGTAAAAAGTGTCTCGTTGTAAGTGCCATTTCAAGAAATTAGAAGCAGTACAAGCTAGAAGACAATGCAAGATGCAACCTACATCACAGTCCCAAGTTAAATGTGTCTTATGGGTAAGTGATCGTTGCACGTATAAGTTGTAAGCTATGCAGATGCAATTCAACATAGTCAGAAGCAATACAAACTAGACATCATAAGGAAAACGCAACCACATATAACAGTTCCAAGTAAGAGCAAGCACCAGTGATGGTGGAGTAGGGGAGATGTGCTCATCATGTACACGCATGTTCTAGAAACAGGAACACGTGTCATATTCACAGGCATTATGTGTAAAGTAAGCAGATGCAACTCAAGTTAGAAGCAATACAAGCTAGACATCATACGCAACATGCAACCACATATAATAGTGCCAAGTTAGAGAAAGCACCTGTGATGGTGGAGTAGGGGAGATGTGCTCATCATCTACACAGCTACGTTGACTGTGCGGCCTTGTGTTGTCTTGTGAATCTTGTTGGGAGGATGGCGGAGTAGAATCTGTAGAGACCCCCTGTTTGAGTTGCTCCGAAGGACCACCATCATCCACTGCTGAACTAATTTCCTTCAGTTGTAATGATTTTGCATTGTGAAGTCAAACCGATAAGAAAAAGGAATAAAATTTGCTCTTCAGAACTCATTCATCCATGATACTAACGAACACTACTCGAATGAAAGGCAAACACATGATGAGAGGATGGAATATGTATGAAAAACAGGATGGCGTGACATATTCACACCTATGATGTGGTAACTAAGCAGAAGGCATTTCAATAAATCAGAAGCACTGCAAGCTAGACACCATATGAAAGATGCAACCAATATCACTCTGCCAAGTTCAAACTGTATGGCATTTCTACAAATTAGAAGTAGTACATGCTAGAAATCATATGAAAGACACAATCAATATCAAAGTGGTGACTTAAAGGTGCCTTATCATAAGTGACTGATACGGGATATGCAAGAACAGTAGTCTGATGTAGAAACAGGAACACATGTCATATTCACAAGCATTATGTGTAAAGTAAGCAGATGCAGTTCAACAAAGTTAGAAGCAATACAAGCTAGACATCATACACAACATGCAACCACATATAATAGTGCCAAGTTAGAGCATGCACCTATGATGGTGGAGTAGGGGAGATGTGCTCATCATCTACACAGCTGCGTTGACTGTCTAGCCTTGCGTTGTCTTGTGAATCTTGTTGGGAGGATGGCGGAGTAGAATATGTAGAGAACCTCCGTTTAATATGCTCGGAAGGACCACCATCATCCAATGCCTTGCCAATTTCCTTCAGCTTTATTTATTTTGCATTGTGAGGTCATACCGACAAGAAAAAGGAATATAATTCGCTCTTCAGAACTCATTCATGCATGATACTAACAAACACTACTCTGATGAAAGGCAAAGTCATGATACGAGGATGGAATATGTACGAAAAAATGGACGGCTTGACATATTCGCACCTAGGATGTGATAACTAAGAAGAAGGCACTTCAACAAATTAGAAGCACTGCAAACTAGACACCATATGGAAGGTGCAATCAATATCACTCCGCCAAGTTAAAACTGTCTTTTCATAGGTGGCGTTCATCAAACTAGAAGCAATACATGCTAGAAATCATATTCAAGACGCAAACCAATATCACACTGCCAACTTAAAGGTGTCCCATCATAAGTGACTGATGCGGGATACACAACAAGAGTAGTTTCATGTAAGAACATGGTGTGATAGACAGGTATAGTATGTACCAAAAACAGGAAAGCGTGTCATATTCACATGTATCATGTGTAAGCTAAGCAGATGCAGTTTACACTAATTAGGAGCAATACGAGCTAGACACCATATGCAACATGCAACCAGATATCACACTGCCAAGTTAGAGGAAGCACCTTGGATGGTGGAGTAGGGGAGCGGAGACTTGGACCTTGTAATGCACTATCAGTACAAGGAGAATCGATACAGATGCCCCATTTACGTTGCTGCAGAGGACCACCATCATCGCCTTCCTTACTCTTTTCCTTCCTCTTTCTTGATTTTGCCTTGTCAAATCAAACCCACAAGAAAAAGGAATAAAATTTGCTCTTCAGAACTCATTGATGCATGATAGTAATGAACACTACTTTCATGTAAGGCAGCCGCATGATAGGAGGATGGAATATGTATGAAAAACAGGACGGCGTGACATATTGACATGTATGATATATAAAGTGTAAACTAAGCACAAGGTGCTTGAACTTGTTAGAATCAATGCAGGCTAGAAACCATTTGAAAGATGAAACCAATATCACTCTGCCAAATTAAAAGGGTGCCCTAACAAATGTATTTGACCAAATTAGAAGCAATACATGGGAACAGGCTAGAAATAATATGCAATATGCAACGAATAAAGGTGACTCGTCGTAAGTGATTGATGCAGGATACAGAAGAGAGGTAGTTTCATGTAAGAACAAGGTTAACACATAGATGTAGTGTGTACCAAAAATAGGAAGGCATGTCATATTCACAGGTATAGTATGTAAACAAAGTAGATGCAATTTACCCTAATTAGAAGCATTACAAGCTAGACACCGTATGCAACATGCAACCACATATCACACTGTGAAGTTAGAGCAAGCACCTGTGATGGTGGTGTAGGGGAAGTGCGGTCTTCAAGTACAGAACTACGTTCAATATCTTCATTTAGGGTTGTTGTTTCTTGAGAATCATGTGGAGAGGATGAAATTGCATTCTTTATAAGAGTATTGTGTCTCATATTAACCCACGGGCGTGACTGTCTCATCATAAGCGATAGATGCAGGATACACAAGAACAGTAGTTTGATGTAAGAACATGGTGTGATAGGAAGATGTACTATGTACCAAAAACATGAAGGCGTGTCATATTCACATGTATAATGTGTAAGCTAAGGAGATGCAATTTAACAAATTAGGAGCAATACAAGCTAGGCACCATATGCAACATGCAACCAGATATCACACTGCCATGTTAGAGCAAGCACCTTGATTTGTGGAGTAGGGGAGATGAGATTTGGAACTAGCACTGCAGTATGAGTATCAAGAGAATCTGCAGAGATCATTTGTTTCGGTTGCTCCAGAGGACCACCATCATTCTGTGCCTTCGTCCTTTCAGATTTTGCCTTGTCAAGTAAACACATAAGAAAAATGAATGAAATTCGCACTTCCAAATTCGTTGATGCATGATACTGACGAACACAACTTTTATGTATGGCAACCACATTGTAGGATGATGGAATATGTATGAAAAACGCTAAGCAGAAGGCATTTCAACAAATTGGAAGCAATGCAATCTAGACACCATATGAAAGATCCAACCAAAATCACTCTACCAAGTTAGATGTGTCTCATTATAAGTGGCACTTCAACAAATTATAGGAAATACATGTTTGAAATGATATGCAAGATGCAACCAATATTACACTGTCAACTTGAAGGTGTATCGTCAGAAGTGATTGATGAGGGATACACAAGAAAAGTAGTTTGATGTAAGAACATGGTTAATAGAAAGACGTAGTATGTACCAAAAACAGGAAGGCATGTCATATTCACAGGTATAATGTGTTAACTAAGCAGATGCAATTTACCCTAATTAGAAGCATTACAAGGTAGATACCATATGCAACATGCAACCACATATCACACTGACAAGTAAGAGCAAGCACCTGCGATGGTGGTGTAGGGGAATTGCGGTGATCAACTAGAGAGCTATGTTGACTATCTTCATTTAGCCTTGCTGTTTCTTGAGAATCATGTGGGGACGATGACACTGCGCTCTTTAAACGAGTAGGGCGTCTCACAGGAACAGCTCTGGTGCGGTGGACGGATGCGATGGTGGAGCGGCAGCAGTGAGGCGCAGGACGGCATGGTCGGAGTGGTCCTGGTACGGCGCACATCGGCGTCGGCATCATGGAGGAAGCTCTGCCTCGGCTTCAGCTGCTAAGTCCTTGAGGGCGTTGCGGTTGCGGTTACATTGGACGACGACGTCGGGGTATCGGCTCTGGTGTGATGGAGGAGGGCGGCGGTGGATTGGCCGCTATGGGGTGGAGGACGGCGGAGGCTGGGGTTTCGCGGCTGGTGGAGAGGGCGTTTTCGCGCCCATGGAGTATGAATGGGGAAACGGAGGGAGGCGGGGAACTAAGGGGGAACAATATTTCGGTTTGAGACGCGCTTGTTTGAAATTTGGGGAAAGTTACAAACTTTGCCCCCATCTAAAATTTCGGACATATTGCGGGTTGGGGGTACGACAGTCATGTCAAGTGTCCCAAATGTGGGCGGGATAGATTTCGGCCGAGCGCATGGGTGTTTAGGCGCCCACGCCGTATGAATGCTTCTCGGAGGCGGTTGAGACTGGCGTCTTGGTGAAGTTACAAACCTACCCCGGTTTAGACCTTTGGACATCGGGTTGATAGGCTACACGAACAGAGTCGGGACAGTAGTTTCCTACCACCAAACATTAGTCTCGCGCGGTTTCGGGTGACCTGAGGCCTATTTGGCGCTTCGTTCAATATTTGGGAGCAAAAGCATTAACATTTTTGGTTCTCTTGAATTGAACTTTCAGGATTTGTCAAACTTCACAAATCTTTACTCTTGAAAATCATAAAGCTATGATTATTTTGGAAGGGAGGGGGTACATTTGAATATACATTGTACACGAGTATATATTAAAAAATATGCAACTTACCTCAGTTCATGCATGATTCCAGATATAATCTCCTTGGTTGCAAAAAAAAGTTAGATATGCGTATGAATATATATAGCATGTTCAAACTCACAACAAAGATTGATGCCCCCTTTTACATATGATTTACAAATGCCATTTTCTCGGGTTCAAATAGATGAATGCACTTCCTATGAATTCGAATCTTCGAAACCCCCTTTATGTTGAATTCGACATGTATTCTATTTCGTAGCTAGCAATTTGGAATGTATCCATGCAAGTGACAAATGTATAAAGTGCTTCACACTAACAACATGGAGTGCGCTAATTAATGTTTATATATGAATTGCAAAAGCATACATTGCCTGTATTTCAAACCGCTCTCACTCTATGGATCGATAATATGAAATAAACACATGCACATGCTAGAATTCAATAGAGTATGGGTGTCTGATAGACCGATTTTTGTCCATACGCAATTTGCAAAATTCATTATCTCATCCAAAAATAATAATGCCATTTATATTTTAATTTAATGCGTAGAACCGCCTTTTACACGTAGATGCACTATGCCTCGGCCCGTTCTCACAAACGCATTATATATCTCTCAATCTAACGCATAAGTGCACACACTTTATATGCACCGACATTTCTCTTTCACACATGCTCACAATCTCTCTCAACGTGTCGGGGTGTCTCACGCACATGCTCTCTCTGTTTCTCTCTCTCTCTCTCTCTCTTTCTGACTACTATGTACCACTCTTTTCACTAATCTCAGTTGGAATACACTATTTCTCTCACATGCATATATACACACGCACGGTCTCTACTAGCCCTCTATACGCACATATATGTGCCTACGTGTCTCCCGCATGCACATTATCTTTAGGCCTCTCTCGCACACATTCCCACCCATAGACACACCTCTCTCTTAGTAGTTGGCAGATATGATTTCATCATATCATTCGGTAGGATATCCCTGGCTGTTAGGCTGGATGGTAATACGAGGCAAAGCTTTACCCTAGTTCGGATCAGACCCTTGCAGCTGAAGAAAGAGCCTACTCCTGGTACTGTATATTAGTGATAGGGGTGTGTACAAAGTACACGTGAATACCAGGCATTGTGCGTGTGTGTATACTATTGGCGAACTAGCCCCCAAGCTTCTATAACATACTGGGGGCTTAGGGTTACAAATCATATATAGTCGACTTATCACCAGTGGGGATAGAGTTCTCCGCGACTCTGGTAGCTTCGTGTTGTACACCGAGTCCTCCACATGGGTCTTCGTACAACGCATCTCGCTCCAACCTATATGTGGCGCAGGATGGAACCGACCCATGAGTCTTCATGTTGACCCACCACAACTAGAAATGATGTGCCCACCACACCACACACGCAATCGGCCACTAAGAAAATAAGCATATACAATAGTACAACGGTATCTAGCTCACGATACGTCTCCATATTTTGTTGATGACACTGATGGACTTTGCATTTGATGCGTGCTCTATATTTTGTTGACGACACTTACAGTCATTGTATTTGAAGTGAAAGCACGATATGGTCACTGGACTTCAGAATAAGCTCATCACGGCCACCACATACATTTTGTCGTGCTAACCAACATGTGGTTGGATAGTTAGGAGGACAGTGGTTTCTCGAGCCCACCAAGGTTAAAGTCCCGGTGCTTGCATTTATCTTGTGTTAATTTCAGTATTTTCCAGCGATGTGCGTTCAGTGGGAGGAGACGTTCCACTCGACTACGAGGCATCTATGGTGACTCCATAAAATCTCAAGATCATATATGCTGGCCCACTCTCTCGAAGGTGCTCATAGGGGTAGGGTTCGCGTGTGTGCACTTATAGCGGTGAGTGCTTGCACGTATATATGAGCCCTTGCGTCTGTACTGTGTTAAACAAATACATGTCATGATTATACGGTCACTGGCTCACCCATACAACTCTGTATTTTGTTTATGACACAATCAATTGACCAGTCAAACATTCCACGCGGCGCAACTAGTGTTGCACCATTGGGGCGCGTAACCATGGGGCCCACCTGTCAGCCCGTATATGAAAGAAAGAAATGGTAGTTTGAGTCTGTACTGTGTTAATAAAATAGGAGTACATTTTAGGGTGATCATACGATCACTGGCTCACCATACAGCTCCATAATTTGTTGATAACATGATCAATTGACCAGTCAAATGGTCCACATTCAGCAGGGCACATTACCATAGGGCCCACCCGTCAACGCGTATATGGAGGACAGAAATGGTAATAAATTAGTGGTCGGTGGGTATTCGAAGTCCTGAGACCTCTGGTTGGCAGTCGCTGGCGGTTGGGGGGTGTTGATTGGGCGGTGGGGTGGGGATCGCC
>NC_041391.1:620948024-620969645 GCF_002162155.2 Triticum dicoccoides
GTTTCGGGGAGGACGGGGCGTCGTGGTGGCGCGGGCCGGCCGCGGGTGGCGGGGGCTGGCGGTTCTGCCGGTCGTGGCTGGTGGCTTAGGGGGTGGAGTTTGATGATAAACTGGAGGCCCTTGATTTCGTATCCAACGGCTGGAAAATCTAATGACCAGAGATGAAAATGTCAGTCGACTGACGTGTAGCCTCACCCCGCACGTACACATGAACGCATGCAAGACACGCATGCATGCAGGCGTGCAACACTGACACGTACACATAACATACACACGGACGCATGCTGGCGTGCAACACCGACACATACACATGTACTCACGAACACACACACGTACGCACCCATGCATGCAACACTGAAATGTACCCTTGCACACACGCAACACTTGCACGCCTGCATGCACACAGCACACGACGCAAGACACACGCTCAACCTATACGTGCATGCACCCTTTGTTAAGGACATGGACTGTTACGGGTATTAATCAATCTTATCTGTGATAAGAAGAACATTGATGTTTGCAGCGGTCTTTATGAATCACAACGTATCGAACGGGGCTATCAACATAGTAGGCTTATCTACATGAAAAAGATGATGTCACACTCAATGAACAATCATCGGTTTATGAAATGCCCGCTTCTGACCGCCCTAGCCCACCAAAGGTTCCTCTGCTGTGCGCTGCCTGCGTTGGGTCACTTACATGCAGGCCATGTACCCAAAGAGCCCACACGTCAGTGGAAGAACAACGCGGTGTCCTAGGTCAAAGTCGAGGGTGCCACTCGCTGCACGCCCGGCTGAACACGCCTCCTTGCCGCATTCAAACCCGCCCGTGTGGAAGCCGAGAAACCCACTCCTACTCTGGACACACGTCCGTTCATGACCGGGCCGACATTAAACGCAACGCCGGCCGAGCTCCTCCCGTCCTCCATCTATTTAATGGCCATGTTTGGATCCCTATGTTAGAGTTAGTTTTAGTTAGTTGGTGCTCAAATAACCCAAAGGTATCCAAACATGATGGGTTAGTTTGGGTTAGTTGGATCTAACCCACCCCAAAAAACTAGCCCACACTAGATGAGCTTATTTGGGTTAGTTCTACTAGGCCCACTAGAAAAATTAGTAAAAAAAAGTTACCCCTCCCATTCAAATAGGGTCCAAAGTAGTCAAATGATTGAGAAAGAATATTTATTGTCAATCTAACCCTACCATCCAAATAGCTTTTTGGTTAGAGTTAATTTAGGGTTAGTTCAGAGTTACAATCTAACTTTAACCTCTAACCGAGTTAGAGTATCCAAATAGGGCCAATCTCCTATTTAAGCGAGGCCAAACGCCGGCCAAGAACTGCACACCTCCGCCGCTCCCCTATCTCCTCCTTCACCATTTTGTCCACTCTTACAATGGCTTACGAAGAGTAGTTATTCCGCATGCTAGCCGGCTGGGTAGCCCGCCAGATACGCCGGCTGGGTAGCCCGCCAGATACGAGCTATGCAGCTCGCTGATCCACCTCCCTCCCCTCGCCCGACGGAGCCAGTTGCCGCCCCAAGCCGGCACGCGGTTCAGCAACTCGCTGCTCTAGGCCAGCTCGACGAGGAGTGGCGCACGGGCGTCGTTGCTGCCGTCCACGCTGCCACCTCGTACCGTGTCTCCCGTTTCTGTGGCCGAGACTCCCATGCCAGTGGCCGCGCCATGCAAGCAACAATAGAAGCCGGGTGCGCAGAGAGCGACGAGTCGGTGGCCAGCGCCTCCGCGTCCGCTGCCATCATCAAGGAGAATTAGAACACGGGAGGCCGCCGCCGCTTGGGTCCCATGAAGGCCACCGCGGTGGCGATGCCGGCGTACACAGTAGGTCTCTTGCCGGATCCTTTTGTTGCGAGGACCTTCGTTGACCCCGCATGGGCTCCATGGAAGAGGAGAATGTTAGGATGAACTCGAGCCGGTGCCGGCCATGGTGAAGTAGTGGCCAGTGATGAACTCCGGTGCCGGCCACCATCATCTTCGGCATCAGCCAATGATATTAGTTGGGCAATGGGGAAGCGAGCCATCCTTTGCGCTGAAGCATATACCTGCGGGGCTCCCAGCAGTCCGGTGATCGTGCTGCCGGACATGAGGAACACAAATCAATCGGCGGGCGACCATTTAGGGCAGGTATTATATACCTATGTTGTACAGAACTAGCATCGTGTAGTTCATTTGAATGTAATGAAATCCATCATGTTTGTATGAAATCCGGTATTTTATATGATTTCCGTCATTTTTTCTATGAAATATCAGTTTGTCTATGTGTTTGCGTGAATTTCGTCCGGTTGGTTGAGTTGCTGTCATAATGTGTGTGGCTATGGTTGGATGGCGTATTTTACGGGTCGCCGGTCGGTCTGCGGGCCACTCGGGCGGCGTTGTGGGACAAAAAAAAACACAGCTCATGCGAGCTCGTCTCCAACGTGCGCGTGATACGTCTCCAACGTATCTATAATTTTTGATTGCTCCATGCTACTTTGTCTACTGTTTTGGACTATATTGGGCTTTATTTTCCACTTTTATATTATTTTTGGGACTAACCTATTAACCGGAGGCCCAGCCCAGATTTGTTGTTTTATGCCTATTTCAGTGTTTCGAGGAAAAGGAATATCAGACGGAGTCAAAACGGAACGAAATCAACTGGAGAAGTTATTTTTGGAAGGAAACCCACCTGATGGACTTGGACCCCATGTCAGAAGATATGGGAGGTGCTCACGAGGGTGGGGCGCGCGCCCTCCCCCCTGGGCGCGCCCCCTGCCTCGTGGGGCCCCCGTAGCTCCACCGACGTTCTCCCTGCACCCATATATACCTACGCACCCTAAAACTTCTAGAACAGAAGATAGATCGGGAGTTCCGCTGCCGCAAGCCTCTGTAGCCACCAAAAACCAATCGCGACCCTCTTCCGGCACCCTGTCGGAGGGGGGGATCCATCACCGGTGGCCATCTTCATCATCCCGGTGCTATCCATGACAAGGAGGGAGTACTTCACCCTCGGGGCTGAGGGTATGTACCAGTAGCTATGTGTTTGATCTCTCTCTCGTGTTCTCTCTCGTGTTCCTCTATGGCACGATCTTGATGTATCCCGAGCTTTGCTATTGTAGTTGGATCTTATAATGTTTCTCCCCCTCTACTCTCTTGTGATGAATTGAGTTTCCCCTTTTGAAGTTATCTTATCGGATTGAGTCTTTTATGAACACTTGATGTATGTCTTGCGTGGGATAACCATGGTGACAATGGGTTATTCTATTGATCCACTTGATGTATGTTTTGGTGATCAACTTCCGGGTTTCATGACACTTGGGAACCTATGCATAGGGGTTGGCACACGTTCTTGACTCTCCGGTAGTAGCTTTGGGGCACTCTTTTAAGTACTTTTATGTTGGTTGGATGAATCTGAGATTGTGTGATGCATATCGTATAATCATGCCCACGGATACTTGAGGTGACAGTGGAGTATCTAGGTGACATTAGGGTTTTGGTTGATTTGTGCCTTAAGGTGTTATTCTAGTACGAACTCTTTTATAGATCGATCCGAAAGAATAGCTTTGTGGTGGTTTCGTACCCGACCATAATCTCTATGTTTGTTCTCCGCTATTAGTGTCTTTGGAGTGACTCTTTGTCGCATGTTGAGGGCTTGTCATATGTTCTATCTATGTTATTATTGTTGAGAGAACTTTCACTAGTGAAAGTATGAACCCTAGGCCTTGTTTCCTATCATTGCAATACCATTTACGCTCACTTTTACCACTTGTTACCTTGCTGTTTTTATATTTTCAGATTACAAAAACCTATATCTACTATCTATTTTGCACTTGTATCACCATCTCTTCGCCGAACTAGTGCACCTATACAATTTTCCATTGTATTGGGTGTGTTGGGGACACAAGAGACTTTTTGTTATTTGGTTGCAGGGTTGTTTGAGAGAGACCATCTTCCTCCTATGCCTCTCACGGATTGATAAACCTTAGGTCATCCACTTGAGGGAAATTTGCTACTGTCCTACAAACCTGTGCACATGCAGGCTCAACAACGTCTACAAGAAGAAGGTTGTGTAGTAGACATCAAGCTCTTTTCTGGCGCCATTGCCGGGGAGGCTAGGTAAGTGAAGGTATATCTTTAGATCTTGCAATTGAATCTTTTTGTTTCTTGTTTTAGCACTAGTTTATTTTATAAAAGATAATTACAAAAAAATGGAGTTAAGTTTGTCTCATACGCTTCACCTTTTTAATATCTTTTGTGAGTATGATGGAAAGGATAATTGTGCTCAAGTGCTAGAAGAAGAAATCTCTAAAATGTTTGGCACTAAATCTTTGAATGATGAGCATGATTGCAATGTTGATAGTACGAATTCTTTGAATATCCATGATGCTAATGATGATTGCACTAGTTATGATGAAAATATCTCTTATGAGCATGTTAACTTTTGTGGAGTGCATTTTTGCATGAACACACCAAATAGAGAAGATATTTATTGCAAGAGGCATAAGTACTTAGAAACCAAATTGTTGCAAGAAGAGCTAGATGAATGTGCTGAAAGATTCAATATTTTTCGCGCTCCTTGTGAACTTTGCAATGAACATGGTCATTTAAAGCTCCAATGCTATTTGTTTCATGATCAAGTCGTGTCCAAATATTGTGATAATTTGATTACCCTTGAGCATCATAAAGAGTTTAGCCTTCTTTTGGGTTATGAAGAAATGAAACGTATAATTGAGGGTATTCCAAAATTTAATCTTCATAGATTTCTTGATTTTGATCTAGAGAAGATTTATATGTATTGTGCGGTGAATTGCATTGAAAATCCTTATATTGCCAATTACCTAAAGAAAAGAAAGCAAATGGAAGATGATGAGAATACTAATGAAAGGGAAGAGGCTTCCCAATCTCCTCCTATTATTTCTTATGATGAATCAGGTAACGAGGAGGAGCTTTCTATTCAACCAATCTCATCAATAAGGAGCTCAAAGAGGAAGGTTGAACCTACACATAATGTGAAGAAGAAAAAGAAAAGAAGGAGGAACAAAGGTAAAAAGGTATCCCTCCCAAAATATGTTGCTACTACTACTACTTGTGATTATGATAATTGTTATACTATTGGTGCTATCAATATTTTTAATGATGAGAGTGATTATGCTTATGATATGAAAGGGCCTAAGCTTGGGGAAGCTATGTTTGAGTGGGATGAAATATTTGAGAATATATTTGATGGAATTAATGTTTGTCCCAAGCTTGGGGATGCTATGCTTAATGAAGATGATATTTTTAGCATCCCAAGTTTTGATATGCAAAGTTGTTATGACGATAGCATGCCTCCTACCTATGATGATTATATTGATGAAAGTGGGTTCAGAAGAGTGTCAACTTTAGGAAGTAGTGATCCCACTATTTTGGAGTATGTTGAATCTTATTGTGATAAATATGAAAGTGGATTTGGAAGAGTGTCAACTTTATTTAGTGATTCCACTATCTTGGGAGAGGTTTCAATCGATTATGATGAGAACGAAGTTGCTATTTATGATGATTATTGTGATGAAACTTATGATATAAAAAGTAGTGATGATTATATTTACAAATCTTTTCATTATTATGATTACCCTTTTTCTGAACATTACTCTTTTAATGTGGAAACAATGTTTAGTGTTCAAGTCTCTTATGATACTCCCACTATTCCGAATGAGAAGAATTTTGCTTATGTGGAGAGTAGTAAATTTTCTATGCTTGTATATCATGAAAAGAATGCTTTAGGTGCTGGTTATATTGTTGAATTCATTCATGATGCTACTGAAAATTATTATGAGGGAGGAACATATGATTGTAGGAATTGCAATAATGTCAAGTTTCCTCTCCATGTGCTTAAAATCTTGAAGTTATGCTTGTTTTACCTTCCTATGCTAGTTGATTATTGTTCCCATAAGTTGTTTGCTCACAAAATCCCTATGCATAGGAAGTGGGTTAGACTTAAATGTGCTAGTCATATGCTTCATGATGCTCCCGTTATGTTTCTATTCTTATCTTTTATGTGAGCATCATTGTCATCATCATGCCTAGCTAGAAAGGCATTAAAGAAAAGCGCTTGTTGGGAGACAACCCAATATTTATCCTTACTGTTTTGTGTGTCCACATTATTATGCTAATGTAGTAATCATGTTTTATAGCTTTTGTTTCAATAAAGTGCCAAGTAGAACCTTTGGGAAGACTTGGGTGAAGTTTATGTGATCTTGCTGTGAAAAACAGAAACTTTAGCGCTCACGAGAATAGCTTCCATTTTTTACTAGAGATTGCTTTTAGGTTGATTCTTTTTGAAGATGATTACTAGACAAATTTCTCAGGTCCAGAAATTTATTTCATAATTTTTGGGGTTCCATAAGTATACGTTTTATACAGATTACTACAGACTGTTCTGTTTTTGACAGATTCTGTTTTCTATGTGTTGTTTGCTTTTTTTCATGAATCTATGAGTAGTATCGGAGGGTATGAACCATAGATAAGTTGGAGTACAGTAGATATTACACCAATATGAATTTAGAATGAGTTCATTACAGTACCTAAGTGGTGGTTTTATTTTCTTATACTAACGGAGCTTACGAGTTTTGTGTTGAGTTTTGTGTGGTTGAAGTTTTCAAGTTTTGGGTAAAGATTCGATGGACTATGGAATAAGGAGTGGCAAGAGCCTAATCTTGGGGATTCCCAAGGCACCCCAAGGTAATATTCAAGGACAACCAAGCAACTAAGCTTGGGGATGCCCCGGAAGGCATCCCCTCTTTCGTCTTCGTTCATCGGTAACTTTACTTGGAGCTATATTTTTATTCACCACATGATATGTGTTTTGCTTGGAGTGTCAATTTCTTTTGTTAGATTTTGCTTGATGTTAGTTAGAATAGTGTTTTGCATCTTTATTTTCAATAAAAAGGTCAAGGATAACCTTTGCCATGCTTATTTTGTATACATGTTGCTGTTTGAAAACAGAAAGTTTACCGCTGTTGCAAAAATTCCCTAGAAAAGTCAGAACATGGTATAACGTTGAATCTTTTTGCATATTGAGCTATGATAAATTTATTACAGTGGGAATTTTAGTTCATAATTTTTGGGGTCAGGGAAGTATTGATACTCTTGCATTCTTTACAGACTGTACTGTTTTGGCAGATTGCTGTTATGGTTGCATTGTTTGCATATGTTTGCTTGTTTAATGATTCTATTTGATGATAGGAGTGTTAAATATGCAGAGTCATTTAGTATTCAATGTTGAATAATAAGTTTAATGATTTGTTACAGTAGAAAATGATAAGGTTTTGCATTGGTTTATACTGACCTATCTCATGAGTTCTTGTTGAGTTTGTTGTGAATGAAGCTTTTGATAAAAAGAGAAACCATGATATGAGATGAATTAAGGAGACACAAAAGTTCAAGCCTAGGGATGCCCAAGGCACCCCAAGATAATATTTCAAGAAGTCTCAAGCATCTAAGCTTGGGGATACCCCGGTAGGCATCCCACCTTTCTTCTTCAACAACTATCGGTTAGTATCGGTTGAGCCTAAGTTTTTGCTTCTTCACATGAGTTGTGATATCCTTGCATTGTAGTTTTCTTTAGCTTTGCTTGCTGTTTGAATAAGGTATCAAGATCTGAATTATTTTAATGAGAGAGAGCCATACACAAATTGGAATTTGTTAGAATACTCTATGTGCTTCACTTATATCTTTTGAGCTTGATAGTTTTGCTCTAGTGCTTCACTTAGATTATTTTGAGAGTCATTAATAGCATGGTAATTTGCTTAATGTTAATATACTTAGTGTTCGAGATATGTGAAACTTTCTTTTGAGTGAATTTAATACTAAGATAAATCTAATGCTTAATAATTGTTTTCAGATATGGAGGTAATAATATCAAAGTCGTGCCAGTTGAGTAGTTGTGAATTTGATAAATACTTGTGTTGAAGTTTGTGAGTCCCGTAGCATGCACGTATGGGTAAAGTTGTGTAACAAATTTGAAGCATGAAGTGTACCTGGCTTGTGCATCCTTATGAGTGGCGGTCGGGGACGAGCGATGGTATTTTCCTACCAATCTATCCCCCTAGGAGCATTGTGCGTAGTACTTGATTTTTGATGGCTTATAGATTTTTGCAATAAGTATATGAGTTCTTTTGACTAATGTTGAGTCCATGGATCATACGCACTTTTACCTTTCCGCATTTGCTAGCCTCTTCGGTACCGTGCGTTGCCCTTTCTCACATTGAGAGTTGGAGCAAACTTCGCCGGTGCATCCAAACCCCGTGATATGATACGCTCTTTCACACATAAACCTCCTTATATCTTCCTCAAAACAGCCACCATACCTACCTATTATGGAATTTCCATAGCCATTCCGAGATATATTGCCATGCAATTTCCATCATCATTATCATGACATACTTTACTTTTGTCATATTGCCATTGCATGATCATGTAGTTGACATCGTATTTGTGGCAAAGCCACCATGCATTATTTTTCATACATGTCACTCTTGATTCATTGCACCATCCCGGTACACCGCCGGAGGAATTCATATAGAGTCATATCTTTGTTCTAAATATCGAGTTGTAATATCGAGTTGTAAGAAAAATAAAAGTGTGATGATCATCATTATTAGAGCATTGCCCTAGTGAGGAAAAGGATGATGGAGACTATGATTCCCCCACAAGTCGGGATGAGACTCCGGACTTTACAAAAAAAGAGGCCAAAGAAGCCCAAATAAAAAAAATAAAAATAATAAAAAAAGAGGCCAAAGAAGCCCACCAAAAAAAATATAATAAAAAAATGAGAGAAAAAGAGAGAAGGGGCAATGTTACTATCCTTTTAGCACACTTGTGCTTCAAAGTAGCACCTTGTTCTTCATGTAGTGAGTCTCATATATTTGTGCTTCAAAGTAGCACCATGTTTTTCATATAGTGAGTCTCATAAATTGTCTTGTTTATACTAGTGGGAATTTTTCATTATAGAACTTGGCTTGTATATTCCAATGATGGGCTTCCTCAAAGTGCCCTAGGTCTTCGTGAGCAAGCAAGTTGGATGCACACCCACTTAGTTTTCTTTTGTTGAGCATTCATGGCTCTAGTGCATCCGTTGCATGGCAATCCCTACTCCTCATGTTGACATCAATTGATGGGCATCACCATAGCCCGTTGATTATCCTCGTCAATATGAGACTTTGTCCTTTTTTGTCTTCTCACACAATCCCCATCATCATATTCTATTCCACCCATAGTGCTATATCCATGGCTCGCGCTCATGTATTGCGTGAAGGTTGAAAGAGTTTGAGATTATTTGAGTATGAAACAATTGCTTGGCTTATCATCGGGGGTATAGAAGTTGGGAACATCTTTGTGTGACGAAAATGAAGCATGGCCTAACCATATGATTTTGTAGGGATGAACTTTCTTTGGCCATGTTATTTTGAGATGACATAATTGCTTGATTAGTATGCTTGAAGTATTATTATTTTTATGTCAATACGAACTTTTATCTTGAATCTTTCGGATCTGAATATTCATGCCATGATTAAGAAGATTTACATTGAAATTATGCCAAAGTATCACTCCGCATCAAAAATTCTTCTTTTTATCATTTACCTACTCAAGGACGAGTAGGAATTAAGCTTGGGGATGCCTGATACGTCTCCAACGTATCTATAATTTTTGATTGCTCCATGCTACTTTATCTACTGTTTTGGACTATATTGGGCTTTATTTTCCACTTTTATATTAGTTTTGGGACTAACCTATTAACTGGAGACCCAGCCCAGATTTGCTGTTTTATGCCTATTTCAGTGTTTCGAGGAAAAGGAATATCAGATGGAGTCAAAACGGAACGAAATCAACTGGAGAAGTTATTTTTGGAAGGAAACCCACTTGATGGACTTGGACCCCACGTTAGAAGATACGGGACGTGCTCACGAGGGTGGGGGGCGCGCCCTCCCCCTAGGCGCGCCCCCCTGCCTCGTGGGGCCCCCGTAGCTCCACCGACGTTCTCCCTGCACCCATATATACCTACGCACCCTAAAACTTCCAGAAAAGAAGATAGATCGGGAGTTCTGCCGCCGCAAGCCTCTGTAGCCACCAAAAACCAATCGGGACCCTGTTTTGGCACCCTGCCGGAGGGGGGGATCCATCACCGGTGGCCATCTTCATCATCCCGGCGCTATCCATGATGAGGAGGGAGTAGATCACCCTCGGGGCTGAGGGTATGTACCAGTAGCTATGTGTTTGATCTCTCTCTCGTGTTCTCTCTCGTGTTCCTCTATGGCACGATCTTGATGTATCCCGAGCTTTGCTATTGTAGCTGGATCTTATGATGTTTCTCCCCCTCTACTCTCTTGTGATGAATTGAGTTTCCCCTTTTGAAGTTATCTTATCGGATTGAGTCTTTTATGAACACTTGATGTATGTCTTGCATGGGATAACCGTGGTGACAATGGGTTATTCTATTGATCCACTTGATGTATGTTTTGGTGATCAACTTGCGGGTTTCGTGACACTTGGGAACCTATGCATAGGGGTTGGCACACGTTCTTGACTCTCCGGTAGTAGCTTTGGGGCACTCTTTGAAGTAGTTTTATGTTGGTTGGATGAATCTGAGATTGTGTGATGCATATCGTATAATCATGCCCACGGATACTTGAGGTGACAGTGGAGTATCTAGGTGACATTAGGGTTTTGGTTGATTTGTGTCTTAAGGTGTTATTCTAGTACGAACTCTTTTATAGATCGATCCGAAAGAATAGCTTTGTGGTGGTTTCGTACCCGACCATAATCTCTACGTTTGTTCTCTGCTATTAGTGTCTTTGGAGTGACTCTTTGTCGCATGTTGAGGGCTTGTCATATGTTCTATCTATGTTATTATTGTTGAGAGAACTTGCACTAGTGAAAGTATGAACCCTAGGCCTTGTTTCCTATCATTGCAATACCGTTTACGCTCACTTTTACCACTTGTTACCTTGCTGTTTTTATATTTTTAGATTACAAAATTCCTATATCTACTATCTATTTTGCACTTGTATCACCATCTCTTCGCCGAACTAGTTTACCTATACAATTTGCCATTGTATTGGGTGTGTTGGGGACACAAGAGACTTTTTGTTATTTGGTTGCAGGGTTGTTTGAGAGAGACCATCTTCCTCCTATGCCTCTCACGGATTGATAAACCTTAGGTCATCCACTTGAGGGAAATTTGCTACTGTCCTACAAACCTGTGCACTTGCAGGCCCAACAATGTCTACAAGAAGAAGGTTGTGTAGTAGACATCAGCGCGCTAGAGGATGCATGACAGCATGAGCACCCAAGCCATTCATCGTTCATCGTGTGGCAAAGGCACCGGTGCACAAAAGGGTCGCCAATATTTTGGCTACCCCGAGGAAGATCCAAACAGCCCCTCCCAACAGATTCAGATCCCTCGTTCGCCGTGGAATTTTGCCATGTGTTGTTTTCATGGACTAGCAAGATGCCCGTGCATTGCACGGAACATCAAGATGCATTTTTTTACAAACTCCTGCATGCATGCAAGGGATAATTAATGTCCTCCTTTGCTAGTACCATGAGGCAAACCCCATTAATATTGCATCGATTAGTGTTAATGGCCTTGTATATCTGTAAATTGTAATTTTGATAGTGGCCCCTTGTATATAAAAATGGAGGGGGAAAGATGAGAGATAAGGTGAGGAGGAGTGGGGCGTGGTGGTGACTGGTGGTCGGACTGGGCGGAGGCATGGGGATGGACGATGCATTATGTCTAGGTTCGTATCTCTCTCACACACACACGTAGGTGGGGGACTTGCACGAAGAGAAGAGGTGCACGCACGGTGCATGTACTCCCGTCTCTTTCCCAACCACACCCGGGCGGGTACACGGTGGAGATCATTTCTGTACGAAAAGGCAGCCCACATGGTAATTTGACACGTGTACTGGTTGTCCACTTGGTGGAGGGAGGATCGTCTACCACGGGTGAACAAACAAATTGCGACTTGATGTGTTATGTTAAAAAAGAGGCAAACCATGTGGGGCCTACCTTAGAGGCAAGGCTCTATACACTGGAGTACTTTTGATGTGTCCCGTCAACTCGCAGAACGAGGAAAAGCTTGCTTAGTACACCGTCTCCCCCTCCCACGAGCACGATGGCTCGCAGGATGAGGTGAAGCTTGCTTACAAGTAGTAGTAGTATTACTACTACTGTACTCCTTACACCCGCTCCCTCGCCCACGCGCGCGGTGGCTCGCAGCACGAGGAGAAAATTTTACTACTCCGTCCGTTTACTCCTCGTCCCTACTATGTACCTTGGTTAGAGAGATTATCATATTGTTTGGAATCTATATGTCCTTTAGTACTCCCTTCATTTACTTATACAAGGCCACTATAAAAAATACATTTTGCATCTATACAAGGCCAAAAATAGTAATCGAGACAAAAGTTACTACTCCCTCCTTTCTAGTTTATGGCTCAATTTCAAAATCTCTCCAACCAAGGTAGACGGTGAGTGGTCGAATTAATTTCGTAGTTTGCACAAGTAATTACTACGCTCATTTTTCTCAAGAAGTTCTGTTTACCGAGGCATTAATTAGAACGAATGCATGAATGACCACTAAATTTCCATGAACTTCTACATGCATTGGTTAGTTTCCTCTTGACACTACTTGCATCGGGTGATCTAACGCACCTCGAAATCCAACATGTAATGGTACTACTACTAGTAGTAGAATTGAGACTTATCAAACGGAAAAACGAATGTTTTTAGATGAGTCCTATAAACCCTAGTGTGTGCGTACTCCGTAAAAACAGATTTTTCCAAAACTAAGTCGCTCCCTTTCATGAATTATGTAGTATACTCCTCCGTCGACGCTCCCTTTCATGAATTCTGTACTTTCTGTCGCCGACATGTGGGACATATAGCAACTGGGTCGACATACTGAAGAGTTAAAGTAACGAGAAGAAACATAACATAGTTCTGCTGGGGGCTCAGCACAACACACCCCTCAAATTAAACTAAGCACACCTGAAATTAAACTATGCAACTAATCCAGTAGACACTGCATTAGAACCACCATGAGCAACGATACTGACACCTTACTCACTCGGAGTCCTCATCCACGTCCTTGACTTTGTCCTTGTCCCTCTTCCTCTTGCCGATACTTCTTTGCTTGAACCGCACACTTGGCTCTTGCTCTTCATCCAACCCTTGTAGATATTGAAACAAAGGTAGCCATCCATTGCAGCGTAGTGGATGTGGTCTATATCTAGTACATTCCGCTACCATGCATGACGATGAAACGTGTAATGAGGTTTCTCCAGTTTACGGTACGAAGGATGAACCATGGCTCCTGCCAGGGTCAGCACTGAAGGCTGACGAGAGGGCAGCCGATTCTTCTGGACGTCGAAGGGGTTGCCTACAACGAGGCCTATCCGACCCAGGACTTCTTTGTCATTCGTAAAGTCTACAGTAATGAATTTGACTAGGTTGCTCTCGAGGAAATTCTTAAAATCCAAGCATTCAACGTCGGCATGGCATATTTGGTAAACCAAGCATAAGTCATGCACGCAAACCTGGATCACGGCGGGCTTCTTCCTCTCTTCGTCCTTTAGATCCTTCTCTCGTCCCAGGACTGTGGTGTACTCAACATCTAGCCCTGTGACCCACTCATCATCTGAGTTTTCAAACATGCGTCTAAAGCGAGAAAGGCATTCTTTCACCGTCGCGGAAGAACGGGTGTAGATGACATCGAACTCATCGCCGGTGATGGTTCTAACCTTGTACTCACCGTCGATCATGGAGATTTGGGACGCCATGGATTTGGGAGGAGGGTTAGGATTAGTGGAACTGCCTTAATGTGAAAGGACGGGACGACTAGGAGCGAACCGTCGTAGTATTAAAGGACGTGCGGGGACGAGTAGGAGCGAACTGCTAGTGTGCGAACGGCGGGGTAGTGGCTTTCCATTCTCCCATGATACAGGCTTCCGAGAGCCCTTGGATCTGAGATCGAACAGGTGCATGGCGTGATTCTGGACCTATGGGTGAATATCCTATCCTGGAGGGTTATTCTACAAATTCTCAGCAACTTAGCATGCGACCGTTTGATCTCACATCCAAGGGCTGCCAGCAGCCCATATCATGGTCGTGCCTACCACAACCGTCGTGTCGCTCACGCGGTCGCGCCCTTGGAGATTTAACACAGTGCATTAGGCTATCTGATGTTAGCATGTCACACATAGTCATCACTTAGTCACTCATACTACAACAAGGTTAGCTATAAGGTTGGCTATAAGTGTATTTTTTTTACTTCTCTCTATCTCTTTCTTCGTACTACTAGTATTTATTGCATTTGCCAAGGAGTGACCTCTTCCAATGAAATGGTGTGCTTATTAGTTTTTGTTGCTAAGTTTGCTTCATTTAATTAGCTATAGACTCAAAATTGTCTTTTCACCTAGGTACACGCGCTTAGCACCGTTTCTGCCTTGGGTCACCAAACTAGTTTCTCTCTTCTTGATTAACTTTTCACATCAGACTTTATGCCTATGTGGCAAGCTTAGCACCTGTAGGAGCAAGTAAGTACAATAGTGTGCTTTACATGGCAATTTTGCATATGCGGAGGAAAGAGAGGCATGGAAAAAGTGGAGAAGTGCGCAAGAGCCAGCCTCTACTACATGGTGGAGCATTGGGAGAGGAACCTGTATGGAGGTGGTCAGGAATCAGGAGACTCACGCCGGTCGTAGCGCCACAGTTAAAATGATAATGGCAAGTCAAATCACGGGGCCCCACCTGTCCAGCAGTAACTCGCGGTCAAATCACACAGCCCTACGTTTGCAGCAGCCTACTCTCTCGTCTTCTTGCGTCTCTGTCGAACTGACTAGGCGGAACTGCCCCGCCTACCGCGCAGGAAAAGCCCCGCCCTCGACTTTTAAATACAACTACATCCGCTTAAGAATCCAATGATATACTTTTTGTGACATAGTAACTCATATTTAGTTAGTCAAATGGATGACCTAGAACTACGTGCACGCCCTATAAACCGAGATGCCTAAAAATAAAAAACCGAGACGGAGAGGGTAGTTCAGCACGTATCTTTTTAGATCAATATAGTCGGGATTCACCAAGGAGCAAAACCAAGTGGTAGGCTGCTCCTGTCGTGTTGGCGTAGCAACTCAAGCAGGGTCAGTCCGCACACGAAATGGCGGCACACTTAACAGGACCCCTTTGGCTGACATGTGGCTCATTCACCGTCTTGTTCCACGTGCGATGCACTAAATTATAGTTCGGAGCAGCGGTTGGAATTGGAGGCACCCCGGTCATATCGCCGCAGTAGTAGAAAATGAGCGATGACGGGTCAAATCACAAAGCCCCACCTTTCCCGCATTAAGCTGGACGGACGAAGCAACCATCATTTCACTCTAGGTTGCAAGAGCATAAAGAAAAGAGAAAACAATGATGCGTGCGGCAGCTACCTAGGGCACCCTAGGGTAGGGGTCTCCACTACAGATCCTTTTTTTTGAAAGCGCCTCCACTACAAATCGGCTTCTCCCTCGTCCTCTTGAAGAAAACCGATGATGAGTGCGGCGGTAGGGTTTGTAGGAGTACTACGGCATGCGGGGCCATGTCCTAGTAAATAGGTTCGAGTCGACGCCTTAAATATGTGTGGCCCGCTTGGTTTTACGGGAACGAGGCAGCATTTTGGGTTCGGGGACCAGTGGAGATATAGTACATACAAAAAACTATGGACGTAGGTTCGACCGAAAGGCAATGATGCATGGGCCCTGCATTTTGATATACCCGGGGCCGCGTGAAATTTTCTACTCTACTCAAAACTAGTAAGGTACACATGCATTGAACGCATGAGATTTTGAAACCAAATTATGAATAAATACACACTATAGCATGTAAAGCTTTGAGTCATATATGCATGATGTAGATGTTCGTTTAGTTCTTATAGTTCATCTCATTCAAAATCAATTAGTTTTATAAAAATGTTAAGATTCATGGGGTTGTGCATTATAAAGAATAAACTAAAAAACAAATAATGGCAATTCATTTAGAAAAAAATCAATTATGATACAAATGATTCTAGAACAAAGGAGAAGTTCTTGTGTTTTGAGGTTTGTGCATTATGCTTAAGTTCAACCATGGAGTCTTCTAAATTGTACATGTGGCAGATCTGGTGGAACGTTGATGATATCCAACGGCCAGTAGTGCTCGGATTTGCCATCTCTGCACTGTCGGATTAGCTTCATCCAGCGACCATCTTTCAAAGTTATTGGCATACTATATAGTTCTTGTGCCATAGTTGCATGTTTTGGAAAAAAGCTACTAGTGGGTTGTACTATCTATTTAGGAATATAAGATGTAACCATGGAAGTTGTAGGGGAAGAGATGACATGGAGCATCTCAATTCCTATGAGTAGGGATTGGAAAAGAGATGTCATTTGGTTCACATCATAGGAACTTTTCTATTGAATCTAGAGATGACATGTATCTCAATTCCTATGAGGAGGGATTAGAAAAGAGATGTAATTTGGTTCATATCATAGGAACTTTTCTATTGAATACACGCTAATGTTTATTTTCCTTTGGAATTAAGGGAGTATAGGAATCCATTCATATGAACCAAGTGGCTCTAAAGCTATAGAAATGATATCATGTTTATTTCCTTTGAAATGTGGAGTATATGAAACTATTCCTATGAACCAATTGGCTCTAAAGGAAAAAATCCTATAAAAATCATATCATATAGAGTTCCTATGATATTCCTCGACACCAAAGGATGGTTGAAATTGTTGTGGGTGATACGATGGTCTTTCTTTGTAGACTCCTCCCCCATCTTTATAGTTACCTCTCGAAGATGAATGAAATGATATATACATGGTATTCTACATGTGCAATTTGGTACACGAAAACTCGTAAAAGTTTGCGAGGTTCGAATATTCAATAAAGCTATATGCACTGCATTTCGGAACGGAGGGAGCCTACGGCAGTTGCTAACACTCACGTGGACGATTTGTGTGTAGGAGGAGTGGCTGTTCTATTAAATGACATGGAAAAACTGACACTGTCAGATGCTGATCTAACGGTTCTTATGGCGTTCATCGGGAAAAGGCTTGTGGCGAACGTTTGTCGAATAATGATTTACGGACACATGCATTGCATTGATACGTTCCCCCCTCTCTCTCACGCACATGCACCCTCACGAGTCACGACTCTCCCGAGTCATCTCGCAGACTCGCACATTGCACCCACCGTCTATCTGCAGGTAGACATCACGCACATATGTGCTCTTCACACCCTACCCTTAGAACTTTTAAAAAACAGAAGACGTCACACACATTTTATTTTAGCTCACACGTCACACACTTATGCTATTACTCTTGCGGCGAACGTTCTTTGGGCATAGTATATTGTACTCTCATGAAGAGAAGCGGTGCATGCGCGCACTAGTTCTCTCACACCCACTCGTGGGTACACGTAGGAGCGCATTTTTTGACGCTGGTACAACAAAATCACTCCATTATATATATAAGCAGGAGCCTTAGCGCTTGCTTTACTAGGGTTCCTCTCGTTCACTCTCTCATGCTCTCCAGATCTAAGCAAGACATAGGTGGCCACACTCTCTCTCAGCTCACGGCTGGTCACAGATCCGGCCGAACAACCTTGACTGGGGCAGGGGTGTAGGTTCATCATTCACGCTATCGTCGGCGGCGAGGGAGGAGACCAACGGCTGCCCGCGCGTCCCGATCAGCGGCTGTGTCGTTCTCTCCAAGAGAGCGCTGGCTCGGGAGGGCCTCCGACCCCTTCTACCTCCCTGAGGTATTGTGGCCAAGATGTGGCCTCCCGACGTCGTCTTTGCCACATGCCGACGACCCTCAGGTATATATTCCTTCGAAATAGAACACCTGCCTTGCTCTACTGCCCCAACTCCCTTCGTGTGGATCTTTTTCTACTTTCGTCCGTTGTTCCAAAGCCACCTAGACTTTTACTATTATTAGAGGTAAAGCTAGTTCATACAATCGACTCTAAGAGTTGGTTCAAACAGGGAAGAAAGTGGGAAAGCTGTAGCATGAATCTAGGACTTGGTTCTAAGAGGAAACGGGGGAAAGTAGTAGATACTGGCTACCCAACCGGTCTCTTGGTTGAAAAGACGAAGAAAGCATGGTGGATGGCGAAGGGTGGGGGAAGTGGACCTATCTCTTGGTTGAGAAAGCAAAGAAAGTGACGGGTGTTGGGGGACACCGCAAATGAGAATGAGTAGGTCTAGATATCCTGTGCTCACATAGGAAAATGTCGCCGAGGAGATAAAAAATGGGACAAATGCAGACATGCTACCTGAGTGTTTGCCGCTCTCGGTAGCCACATCTGCCTCACCACTTTATGCCCCTGCTATCCCTACGCCCATGTCGCTACCGTTAATGTAAAATCACATGAAGCATTAAGCAATGCCACCTAATGTCACTATAAGTAATGGTCTAGTGCCGTCGATAAATTGAAGCAATGCCACCACCATTTTATGAAGTGCTTCCGTCTTGCTTTATTTCCCATGAATTGTGTTTTTGCAGTTACACTTAAATCTCACACCGCTAACATTGCTTCATCCTAGTGGAACTGCACAAATTTGATTGAACATTTACTGACCATGTGCTACTCTCATGACAGTAATACTAATGCTATTGTTCTGCATGTTAATATAGTGGCATTGTTGATGTGATGTGATGCTACTTACTTAAGGACTCTTCATACTGTCAATCTAGTGCCAATTATAACACAATAGATGCTGTTGTTAATCATACGCCACTGCAAATATCTGTCACTGTTTAAATAACCATATTTCTTATTTGCGCAAACAGGGATGTCTGTCTCCATATCGTTTCGGGATGTCTGTCTCCGTATCGTTTCTATCCGCGCAATCAAAAGCACACACCTCAGTTTTAGTACAACTGCGCAAAATGAGATGGTTATCCCTCGTTGCCGTCGTCTAACCTCCAGTCTTCAAGGTATTCCTACATTGGTAGTAACTAAGGTAGAATGACCAACGCAATCTAAAAGAAGTTGATTCATACGTTTTACTTCCTGATTGCAGTGCAGGGACGAGCGAAAACAACTACATCCTAGTCCGGAATGCACTTTCTACCAGTTCATCCATAGACCGAGGACTAACTAGCACGGCTGCACGGCGGTTTTTTGGACAGGTGTGCGGACAAGAGGCATTGTGGTCCGCTTATTTCTGCAAATAGCGGTGCTTAAATTTAGTGGAATGCACAAGAATTTCACCTGGTCAGTACACTACATGGTTCAGTTCAGCATTCCAACTGAGACCACAATTATAATTGGTTATTCTAGAATGAGAGAACCTAACCCTGGATGGTGGCAACAAGAAAAAATCAGAGTGAACTCCAGGAAATTTAAGCCTGCCGGGAGGCCCTTTGCTCAGAGAAGCCTTGCTTGTTTTTTCCTGATTTGTAAACCTTCTCACAACTTTGTCTTTTGCTGTGAACTAGTATATGTTTGTTATGTTCTATGAATCATTGAGATGTATAAAATTTCTTAACTTATGCTTTTCAAGTTTTTTATGAAGACGAGTTTAATGTGAGTGTTCCACATGAGCACTGGACTAGCATGTGAACGTTTGGAATTTACGTTGTGGCCTCGGTTAACTGCATGAACCACTGTAACAAGATACATAGTTGCTTATATGTCAAACAATAGATTGTTGATTGTTAGCTGGTCGATAGCCTAGTGTTGAAGCGAGCTGAGCCAATGTGCTGTGTTTTGCACAACTGCTTACAAGTGGGGTAGCACCAACAGTGTTTACAAGTACTTATGTATACGTCGGCGCACAGTTCTCGAACGAGTGCTCTATTTCATCAAAACACACACTGCTCGTATGATAAACCGTGACAACTTATGTCTTACCATGCCATATTCATGAAAAACTAGCAAGGACGCATCTGTTTCGGTAACAATTACGATGGTTCTCACATGATTCACGGGCACCCAAAAGTAGCAGCAGTTCCCATAGACGGATTCAAACACAGTACTAGCCCTAGAGGGGTCGATAACAGGCAAGGTTCAGATAATTAGACACAATTAAACTACTATTAAACACTAGCTGGGGCAACTATTTCATGCCTCGATATAATTTGGGCTAGACACAAGACGGACCTTGCCATGAACATCATCGAGGACGTCCCGCAGCAGCTCAATCCTGTGAACCTTCATGAAGACAACCTTGTGGCCTTGCCACTGATAAACTTGTTTGTGGAGGCATGCCACGTCATCTTCCTGTGTAAGCTTGACAAGAACGGTATGCCTCACAAATGAAGGAGTAGCTTTGAACTTCTTGTGCTTCAGTACACCCTGGACAACACGCCTGACAACAGTGAGGCTGGAATACAACTCTTCATTGGTATAACCGCAAATGGCTTCCAGGATCCAAAAATGGCTTCCAGGATCCAACAGCCTAAGAACTATGTTTTCCCAGTGCGTATATTCAGGTCATCCGCCTCATAGCGAGTGACATGTACAACCACACAATCCGTGTCTGCATCAGGGCTCTAATTGAAAGAGAAACAAATTCTGAATTACTCTTCAGTATAAGAAACACAAGTTATTTAAACCACTATGTATAGCATGGCAACGAAGCTAATAAAATCTTTCATTATTGATCACCACATACTTAGATGAAAAACCACAATCGAGATCGGCAAAGAAGAAAATCACCTTGGGCACCTCGGCGGGGGGACACATCCTCGAAGGAGGAAAACTGCTCCTGTAGTGCCACAGGTGCTGTAACCTCAAACGGGGCGTTGACCATCTCAGTAGTGGCCATGAGCGTATCTGGGGTCAGCTCGGTGGCTGCCTCCATCTTCTTGGAGCTCTCTGTCTCATGGGGATCAGCCTCCCGTGTCTGCTCCAATATCGGCAGATCTTTGCCTGGTTCTCCTTGGTCCATCATGAAGCTGATGAATACTAGGAGACCACTGAAAGGAAAACACAATCGCAATGACAATGAAACAAAAAAGAGAGTGAGGATCGGTTACTACTTTGCAAAAGTTCTTTTTTTTCTCTGAACAAAAATATACCAACATCACGGATCCGCTTACCTTCCCTTCGTTGGGAGAGAAGAACAGTGGTAGATGCGAGTGTTGCCTTTCTTGAAGACGGTGAGGGAGAAGGGGATTCAGCGAAGAGTGAAATGATGGTTGTTTCGTCCGTCAAACTTAGACTGCGGGGAGGTGGGGTTTTGTGATACGACAGCTCGTTACTGCCGCGCTATGACCGAGGTGACTCTCCGCCTGCATACTGCCTTCTAATTTGGTGGATGGCATTTGGGCTCGCGCGCTGCATGGCCTGCATGTCGGTGAACAAAAGTATAACGACATTCAGTAGAGGGAGACGTTTCAATGACCTAGGAGGAGCCAGAAGCGGTAGAGTGTCTCCACCGGACTAGTAGTAATTGTTTTTCTGGGTAGCTGTAGAGTGTCTCCACTGTACTATAGTAGTAATTGTTTCTCTGGGCCCAAGACAAAACAGCCCATCCACACTAGTAAATAGTAAAATCAATTCAAAAGCCCATATATTTACTGAATGAGAGGCTCTACCCACACCCAC
>NC_041391.1:620970165-620982775 GCF_002162155.2 Triticum dicoccoides
AGCTCGCTCCACTCGTACCCCAAAATTCCTCACCTCACTCCAACAGAAAACCTCAGCTCCCCTTCTTCCTCACTCCTACAGAAAACCCCCAGCTCCCCTTCTTCTTCACTCGCACTACATCTAGGCTCGTCATTCGTTACTCTGCTCAAATCCGGGCGCGACGCGACGCCCTCGAGGAAAATGGAGTCGGCTGACCCCAGCGCCAAGAAGATGAGGCTCCCTCCAGCGGCGACGCCTGTTGTAGATCCCGCACCCAGGAGCACGGGGAGAAGCGGCGACTGTCGGTGTCAAAACCGGCGGATCTCGGGTAGGGGGTCCCGAACTGTGCGTCTAGGCGGATGGTAACAAGAGACAAGGGACATGATGTTTTACCCAGGTTCGGGCCCTCTTGATGGAGGTAAAACCCTACGTCCTGCTTGATTAATATTGATGATGTGTGTTACAAGAGTAGATCTACCACGAGATCAAGGAGGCTAAACCCTAGAAGCTAGCCTATGGTATGATTGTTGTTCGTCCTACGGACTAAAGCCATCCGGTTTATATAAACACCGGAGAGGGCTAGGGTTACCCAGAGTCGGTTACAATGGTAGGAGATCTACATATCCGTATTGCCAAGCTTGCCTTCCACGCCAAGGAAAGTCCCATCCGGACACGGGACGAAGTCTTCGATCTTGTATCTTCATAGTCTTGGAGTCCGGTCGATCATGATTGTTCGGCTGTCCGGACACCCCCTAGTCCGGGACTCCCTCAGTATCCCCCGAACCAGGCTTCAATGACGACGAGTCCGGCGCGTAAGTTGTCTTCGGCGTTTGCAAGGCGGGTTCTCCTTCATGTTCCATGTGTTTGCCGGATAGTGTCCTGTTGCTTCATAAATGTTGCGCTCCTTGGCTTCCACGTCCAATAATGGCCTTCTTCCACGTGTTATACGAATGCGAAAAGCCAGGGTATTCTTACGTTTTACCCCCTAGCTGCGCAAATAAGCCGCCTATAAAAGAGGCGAGGATCCAGATCCAAATCACACCATCCTCCTTCCGTAAGTACTCATCAAGGCGCATCTGACAAAAAATCCATTCCAACATGGATAGTCGACGCGGCTCCTCTTCTCGCGCTCCCAGTCTTCAGGAGATTGGAGGAGATGCTCAGTCCCGCATAGCAAGTTAGTGACGCTCCAAGCAGAGGGATATCTCCCCCCAGCCTTTATGGTTCCGGTTCGAGCCGGACTGGCCACCTACAAGGGTGGGAAGCAGGCGGAGAGCGTCCCCAATCCCTCTAAAGGAGAGCGGGTATGCTTCGTCCCCTACTTAATAAGGGTACTCGGATTTCCCATACATCCGTTTCTCTGGGGGCTCCTGGAGTTCTATGGACTCCAACTTCACCACCTCACGCCTGCCTCCATTTTGCACATCGCGGGCTTCGTAGCCCTTTGTGAGCTGTTCTTGGGCATCGAGCCCCATTTTGCGCTGTGGAAGAGGTTGTTTTGCCTCATACCCCGCTCTTACGAGGGGTCGATATATCAAGTGGGCGGAGCCGAAATATGGCGCATCGCCGGGACCGGATATCTATCTGGAACCCCGAAGAAGGCGTCCGAGGACTGGCCTTCGGAGTGGTTCTATATGGAAGACGCCCCGTTACCGGATCCAGTTCGGATCAGCCTCCCGGAATTTAGCAATGCTCCTCTGAAGAAACGCGTGAGTTGGCACCCACGGAGCCCTCAACGGGAAGATGACAGGAGCGTCCACTATCTGATGGGCCGGATACGGTTACTAGCCCATTCCGGATTAACCATGATCGGAGTCATGGCCACATGCATTATGCGAGGGGTGCAACTGCTCCAATATAGGGGCCACCCCATGTGGGATTTCAACGGGGAGAATGACGCCACCCGTCATGGCCGCACGGGGCCGGGATCGTCCGCCGATCTGGTGAAGATCCTGTCCGGCTTGTACAAGGGGGAGGAGGAGGACTTCCTCCGCACGAATCCATTGAATGGATTCTCCATGAATAACCCTCGGAGCTGGGTAAGCGGACGTTTATATATCTGATCCGTGCTTTCAAAGATAAGTGTCTTACTTTATGATTTTGACGCAGGAACTGCGTAGGGATGTGGAGGGCATAAAAAGCCCAACTCCATAACCCGAGGATCTGGGAAGATCCCTTGGTCCGGCCTCCGAAGAGTATCCGAACATAAAGGTGGAATTGATCGACGGGGTGTTCCACCAGCTCAGCATAGACAATGCTTTAGTCGCCATTACGGCTGACTACCCCGGCTTATGTCCGGCTTCCCATGTGAGTACGACCGAAGTCCTGACACCGTTACTTTTTAAATGCTTATTTCTGACCACCGTGTACCAATGGTGCTCCGCAGGAGGTGCCTTTACGGCGGGAAGCCGAGCCCGCGGCGACTGACCAAATGAGGCCAGTGCGTCCTAGCAGGCGGAAGAGGAGTGTGGCACGAATCGAAACGTCGCCGCAAAGGTATAGTGCACCATTGTCTTTTAAGGGAAAGACTCCTGGGAAGCATATTAATGCTCATGATTCTTCCAGGAGAAAGAGCGCTCGCCGGACTGAATCCGGAGAGGGTGCCGACCAAGCCTTCGCCGGCCAGGCTCCAACGCCTGGTCCGGAGGGGGAGGCGAGCGCAAGGCATGAGCCGGATGCTCCTCCAACGGAGGATGCCGACAGGTTGTCCGCCACCAGGCCTAAGGTGTAGAGCGCCATGAATCACAGGCACCGTCGGACAGTCCTTCGTGACGCGTGTTTCTCCCCAGAGGCGTTGAATGCCTTTAATGCGGGAGACGCGCACCTTCGTGCTGCTCAAGATGGTTTAACTAGAGCCACGGAGCAATATGTAAAGGACATACGGGTAAGGAATTTTAATAGTTATATATGCCAGTAGCCCCTAAGACTTAAAATAGTTAAACTAACTGATTTAAGGATCATTTGTTTATGCAGGATCTTACAGAGAAGAATACCCACCTGTCCTAGGAACTCCAAGAATGCAAGGCCCAACTTGAGGCCGCACTAGCCGCTGCCGGGGGAGCCACGGAGACCCCCTCTGGTAATTCATATTTTGAAAATAGAATTAATTTGCGGCGTGTTTGTATAGTTTGACAATAATATTGTAGAGGGTGCCGGACTAGATCCGAACAAGCAACAACTGCTGCGCCAGGTGAAGGCCGGCGAGAGGGTGCTTATGAGGGTGCAGTAGGAGAGGAATAAACTCCAAGATGCCAACACCCAGCTGGGCGAAGAACTAAAAGATGTTCGGGTCCAGCTGTCTAACTCCGTAAAGGAGAATCGGCGGCTTCGTCGCGGCATTTATAGTAAGTGCTTGAGCAAACTCATTTGAAAAGAAGAGTTCGGCGAGGAAGTCGATTGACAGAAATGTGTCTGTAGGTGTGCTCATGGGTCGTCCGACAGAGGAGATGCCTGGTTCCACGGGAGACCCTCTTCCCGAGCTGCTGCAACTGCACGAACGTGTTCGGCAGGCAATGGGCGGCGTCGTTCAGGCCTTATGGCCTTCCGTCTCCCTACCCGAGGGTCTTGCAGGGCTTGCCGAGAAGCTTCAGGGAGTACGGCGGCGTCTCCGTCTGTGGAAGATATCGGCCTGCCGTCAAGGCGCCAGGGAGGACTGGGCCATGGTGAAGACGCGGTACCCGAAGGATGACCCAAACCACATGGCCGAGGTCGGACCTGTGGGGCCCGATGGGAAGGAGATCCCTGTGAGCCTGATGTACGGCCAAGTAGAGTTGGCCACGAAATATTCCTAGACAGCCTGTTAGATGGGATTGAAGAGGAATACAATCAGTCAGTGTGACGATGTAATTTTTAAAATGACATGTAAAATGCCTTCTAGCTGGATTGTAGATCGTTTGTCTTTGCGGACCTTTTCACTTCAACCTCGGGACCCAACAGTCTGGAGTGTGTCCGAATACCCTTTCGGTTATAAAAGAACCGGGGCATGCATGGAGACAAGGCGTAGGGGTCATAATTGCTTTATCAGACAAGTGCTCAACTAGCTATGTTATATTACATGGTTAGTAAGAAACATCTTCCAGGGAGAATAGTTCCGTTAAGGGTTCCTTTCCCTGGGAGGCATGCCCTAAAGTGCATGTCCGGACTGCGAAAATAGCAGAAAAAGCATCTGGGGGCAAATAAATAAGTAATAAATCATCTTTCAGGTCACCGACCGAATATTCCCTTAAGAACGCTAGCCTTCGGCTTCACCCAGTCTGAGGTACAGATCCGGCTGACCCGGCAGTAACAATCGCAGCGGTGCTCCCTTTACCTCCTAGCTGAACAATCGGGAACGTAGGGGTAAGCACAGGAGCCAGGCAACCCGGCTTGGCCCAAATTTAAGTCATATCGATGCATACAATGGTGATCAAAAGGTACATGCGGAAGTGTGACACATGTGTTGGGCATGAACCCCATATAAGTAAGCTTCTGTTAAAGAATCCCCCAGGTATAACGAGTGCGAGTAGGACATCGAGTGAGTGCGAACAAAGCGCGGATCAACCCTCAAGAGGTTTGTACTAAAAAAGGGGGAGGAGAAAGGAGGGAAAACAAAGACAGCAAAAGAATATGAAAGGTGGACGGAAGAAGGAGACGAACCCTGAGTCCGGCGCTAGGCGTAAAATCTTCAGAGACAGGCTGCGTTCCATGGGTTTGGCTCGAGTCGGTTGTCAGATGTGTTGCATAGACGGTATGCACCACCGGTAAGGACTTGGTCGATGATGAAGGGACCTTCCCATTTGGGCTTAAGTTTGTCCTTTTTCTTGTCCGGCAGGCGTAGAACTAGCTCGCCAACATTGTAAGTTTTGGCCCGTACTTCTCTGCTTTGATATCTTCGAGCCTGCTGTTGATAGAATGCGGAACGGGATTTTGCCACGTCGCGCTCCTCCTCTAAAGTGTCCAAACTGTCCTGCCGTTCTAACTCGGCTTCTCTTTCCTCGTACATGCACACGCGAGGTGAGTCATGAATTATATCGCAGGGCAAAACTGCCTCAGCGCCGTATACCATAAAAATGGTGTGAATCCGGTTGTGCGGTTTGGCGTGGTCCGCGGCCCCCAGAGTACAGAGTCGAGCTCCTCTACCCAGTTCGTGTTAGATTCCGTGAGGGACCGCACTAATCTGGGTTTGATGCCGCTCATGATTAGACCATTTACTCGTTCCACTTGGCCGTTAGTTTGAGGGTGGTAGACTGAAGCGTAGTCGAGCTTGATGCCCATGTTTTTGCACCAGATTTTAACCTCGTCGGCCATGAAATTTGTGCCGTTATCAGTGATGATGCTGTGGGGGACGCCAAAACGGTGTACTACCCCGGATATGAAGTCTATCACAGGTCCGGATTCTGCCGTTTTAACCGGCTTGGCCTCTATCCATTTGGTGAATTTGTCCACCATGACCAATAAGTATTTGTGCTTGTGGGTTCCCCCTTTAAGGGGTCCAACCATGTCAAGCCCCCAGACCACAAACGGCCAGGTGATGGGTATAGTTTTGAGGGCGGTGGGTGGCATGTGGCTCTGATTAGCAAAGAGCTGGCAACCGACGCATCATTGGACTAAGTCCTGAGCATCTGCCCGGGCTGTCGGCCAATAAAATCCTGTACGGAAGGCCTTGCCTACAAGGGCCCGGGCTGCAGTGTGCTGCCTGCCGAGTCCGGCGTGAATTTCAGCCAGGAGATTTCACCCTTCCTCTTCGGAGATACACCTTTGAAGGACTCCAGTTGTACTTTTCTTATAAAGTTCTCCCTCATGGACCTTGTAGGCTTTAGATCGCCGAACTATGCAGCGGGCCTCATTTTGGTCTTCGGGAAGTTCCTGCCTGATTAAGTAGGCTAGGAATGGTTCCGTCCACGGGGCAATTACTGCCATTATTTCGTGGGCTGAAGGTGTTATTTCATTGGCTGAGCCGCCGATTGTGTCAGAATGGTCTGAGTTAGGTGATGCAGCTCGTTCCGGATTGTTATTTCCGGACTCCTCTTCCCATAATACAGATGGCTTAAAGAGCTGTTCCAGGAAGATGTTTGGAGGGACGGCGTCGCGTTTTGCGCTGATGCGTGCCAACACGTCTGCTGCCTGGTTATTATCCCGGGCTACATGGTGGAATTTGAGTCCTTCGAACCGAGCTGTGGGGGACGCCAAAACGGTGTACTACCCCGGATATGAAGTCTATCACAGGTCCGGATTCTGCCGTTTTAACCGGCTTGGCCTCTATCCATTTGGTGAATTTGTCCACCATGACCAATAAGTATTTGTGCTTGTGGGTTCCCCCTTTAAGGGGTCCAACCATGTCAAGCCCCCAGACCACAAACGACCAGGTGATGGGTATAGTTTTGAGGGCGGTGGGTGGCATGTGGCTCTGATTAGCAAAGAGCTGGCAACCGACGCATCATTGGACTAAGTCCTGAGCATCTGCCCGGGCTGTCGGCCAATAAAATCCTGTACGGAAGGCCTTGCCTACAAGGGCCCGGGCTGCAGTGTGCTGCCTGCCGAGTCCGGCGTGAATTTCAGCCAGGAGATTTCACCCTTCCTCTTCGGAGATACACCTTTGAAGGACTCCAGTTGTACTTTTCTTATAAAGTTCTCCCTCATGGACCTTGTAGGCTTTAGATCGCCGAACTATGCAGCGGGCCTCATTTTGGTCTTCGGGAAGTTCCTGCCTGATTAAGTAGGCTAGGAATGGTTCCGTCCACGGGGCAATTACTGCCATTATTTCATGGGCTGAAGGTGTTATTTCATTGGCTGAGCCGCCGATTGTGTCAGAATGGTCTGAGTTAGGTGATGCAGCTCGTTCCGGATTGTTATTTCTGGACTCCTCTTCCCATAATACAGATGGCTTAAAGAGCTGTTCCAGGAAGATGTTTGGAGGGACGGCGTCGCGTTTTGCGCTGATGCGTGCCAACACGTCTGCTGCCTGGTTATTATCCCGGGCTACATGGTGGAATTTGAGTCCTTCGAACCGAGCTGACATTTTTAGGACGGCGTTGCGGTAGGCTGCCATTTTCGGATCTTTGGCGTCAAAGTCTCCATTTACTTGGGATATTGCGAGGTTTGAATCCCCGCGCACCTCTAGGCGTTGAATGCGCATGGAGATTGCCATCCGGAGGCCATGTAGAAGGGCCTCGTATTCGGCTGCATTGTTGGAGTCTGTGTACATTATTTGAAGTACGTATTGTACTGTGTCTCCGGTTGGGGACGTCAAGACGACGCCAGCCCCCAAGCCAGCCAACATTTTGGAGCCGTCGAAATGCATGATCCAATTGGAGTACGCGCCGTATGTCGTGGTTCTAAGCCTGACAGTAGAGTGGGGGGTAGGTATTGAAAGGCAAGGTCTTAGCTATGGAGAGGTTGTAAGCACAAAGGATGTACGAGTTCAGGCCCTTCTCGGAGGAAGTAACAGCCCTACGTCTCGGAGCCCGGAGGCGGTCGAGTGGATTATGAGTATATGAGCTACAAGGTGCCGAACCCTTCTGCCTGTGGAGGGGGGTGGCTTATATAGAGTGCGCCAGGACCCCAGCCAGCCCACGTAGGAGAGGGTTTAAGGTGAGTTAAGTCTGGGGCGTTACTGGTAACGCCCCACATAAAGTGCCTTTACTATCATAAAGTCTACTTGATTACAGGCCGTTGCAGTGCAGTGTGCCTCTTGACCTTCTGGTGGTCGAGTGAGTCTTCGTGGTCGAGTCCTTCAAGTCAGTCGAGTGTGTCCCTCGTTGGTCGACTGGAAGGCGACTTCTTCTAAGGGTGTCCTTGGGTAAGGTACTTAGATCAGGTCCATGACCCTACCCTAGGTACATAACCCCATCATTAGCCCCCGAATGGATTGAGGCTTCGAGTGAGGAAGGAGTTGATGTCGTTTCCGATTAACCTTTGTGCCCTGGTCGTGCGTTGTCCTGGACCAAAGAATCTCTTCGTCGACAGGGAGCAATTTGCCTTCAGTCGACTCGATCCATTCTATTTTTGCGTCGAGTGATCTTTCGGGCTTCGATGATCTCCGAGCGACGGATCGCCGGAAACACCGCGTCTGACAGACTGATTTGTTGTTCGCGGATTCCGCGGGATGCGAAATTTGGGGACGCGCGCGAAGCGGGGCGGACCGCGGCGTTCGGATGGAACGGGGCATAGATGCCTCGATCTCCGCGCCGCCTTTTTCGCCACGTATCCCGTCTGCATAACTGTTCCCAGATAGGATTAGATCGACGGGCCCACCTGTCATCCACTCGGAAGGGACCTTATAAATGTGCCCGGCGAGGATTTCTGTGCTGCGCCTCAGCATTCTCTCCCTCTCTCTGCTTCCTTCTTCTCCGCCCAGCGTGCTCGCTCTCGTCCCCGCACCACTTCCCTTCGCGCATCTCGCCGGCGACCATGGCCAAGGAGAAGACGGCGGCGCTGGAGCGCGCAAAGAAGGCGTCGGCGTCGGAGAAGGCGAAGGGGAGATCCACCAGCCGCGGAGGGTCCTCGTCCAGATCCCGTCTGCCGAAGGGCTGGGTCCAAGGAGACTGGATCCAGTCGACCATCACAGAGAAGGACCTCCTCGACATGGCCAACGAGGGCTTGATCCCTCACGGAGCTGCGAGGCTTCCGGGGAAGGAGTGGCAGCCTCAGCCAGAAGAGGGTGAGTGTGTGCTTTTGGCCACTCATGTTGATCGTGGGTTTTCCTTGCCGCCGAGTATTTTCTTCCGTGGCTTCTTGAATTTCTTCGGAGCGTAGCTTCACCACTTTACCCCAAACTCCATTGCCTATCTTGCTGCATTCGTGTCCATGTGCGAGGGTTTCTTGGGCTGTCGACCGCACTGGGGTTTGTTCAAACATATATTCACGTGTCGCTCTCAGACCGTGAAGAAGGCGAGCCCAGGTGATGAGAGAACCCGAGTCGTCCAAATGTGTGGGGGTCTGGGGATCCAGGTGAGGAATAAGAGCACCTTCCCGCCCATGACCTTTCCTGAGTCCGTCAGAGGCTGGCAGTCGACTTGGTTCTACTGCCAGGTCCAGTCGACGCCAGGGCAGTCGAGTGGACTCCCTCCGTTTACCATGGACCGAGTGAACAAGCCCTCCCCTCTGAAGCTGATTCCGGAGGAGAAAGCTGACGTGAAGATGTTGATGGAGCGCGTGGTGCAGTTGGTTCGGGAGGGAGTGACGGGCATGGACCTCCTGGAGGTCTTCCTCAGGCGTCGCATCCAGCCCCTTCAGTTTCGGAGCCACTGCATGTGGTTGTACTGTGGGACCGAAGACGAGACTCGAGTCCATCCGGAAGCAGTCGACGATGCCACTCTGGAAAGATGGATGGTAGCCGTTACCGGAAACAAGGACAACCCACGCGGAGCCAGAAGGATTCCTCCACTCGACCACAACAGCGATCCAAACAAGGTACATTTGCTCTGCCCTCCACTGCGTTCTTGTCGCATTCATTTCTGTTTATCCTGCCGACTGGTCGACTGATCCTTGTCTTGATATCTGCTAGGCTCTCACCGAGCTGTACTCGATGCCCAATGGGGCACAAACTCCGACTGAGGAGGGTGAGGCGAGCGGGGGTGAGAGCCAGGAAGAGGAGGAGTGGGACTCAGACGTTGCAGGGGATGACGACGACGATGATGATGACGACGGTGATGACGATGACGTTGAAGACGAGGAGGAAGAGGAGGAGGAGGTCGTACCACCGCGCTCGGAAAGGCGGTCGAAGCTTGTCCACGACCCTTCAACCGAACGTGGTAAGGGGGTTGCGACCACCACTCAGTCGACCAAGCGCCCTCGGACCGTCTCTCCGGTGCCGACTGAAAAGGCGCCGAAACAGCCCAGGGCGGCCTCGTCGAAGCCGATCAAGCTCCTACCGAAGATGAAGGTGTTCATCCCTACCATATCAGGGTAATCGTGTTGTTTGAATCTTCTCATTTTGTGTGAACTTTGTCTCTGGTCGACGCTGAAGTTAGTCGACTGATCCTTTGGAGTTGCAGTGCTGCTACTTCTGAAACCTCGGCCCGGGCTGATGACCACGAGATGGAGGACGCAGCAACTTCGAACCCAGGTACTGTATTCTTAATGCCGTTCTTAGTCGACTGACTCGCGATCTCTGATCCTGATTCTTCTCCGCAGCTCCACCCAATATTGTTATCAATCTTCCTGATGATGATGAGGATGAAGAGCTGCTGAAGCGCAGGAGGAGTCGGAAAGCGTCCGCCAGTAAGGTGCCTCAGGATGTGACGGCGCCTGAGATTCTGACTGTGGAGGAAGAGAACACCACTCGACACACGGTGTCCTTCGCGAATCCACTGACGAGTGCTCAGTAGCCCTCCCTCTTCACGACGCACCACGTCCCAGAGGACCAAGCTGGCGCAGCGAAGGAGGCGATACGCCAGGCGGGACCCATGATGGAGCAGCTGAAGACCATCCGGGACGCGAGCCAGGCAGCTTATGACGCCAGTTCTGCCCTCCAAAGCAATGTTCAGGTCAGTCGACCACCGTTCGTTCTGTTGGATATGCTGCCAAAAACTTTTCCTTTCTGGAATTTATAGTAGTCACCCAGTGGGTGTTGTCGATTGAGTTCTGTATTAGCGGGGGCACGCTGAGTGCACCCGCTGGGTGTAGTCCCCAAGGCTAAGGTCGACTGCTGGCAGTCGGCCTTAGGCTTTATGATGTCAATTTTTCTGTCAGTCGACTATGTCGACTGGATTTCACAAACCGGTGGGGGCACGCTGAGTGCACTCACTGGGTGTAGTCCCCGAGACTGTGGTCGACTGCTTGCAGTTGATCACAGTCTTAGAGAATACATCTTTTTTTTTGAGGTCGACTGGTCGACTTTGTCTTCAACAGGATTAGTGGGGGCACGCTGAGTGCACCCACTGGGTGTAGTCCCCGAGACTACGGTCGAATGCTTGTATTCGGCTGTAGTCTTAGAAACGTGAGTTTTTCCCTTTTTCACTCGGAAGTGAATTATATTTGACATTTAGTCGATTGGTTCTTCGCAGAACTCTTGTGATCTTGTGGCTCGCTACTCAGAGTTGGAACACAAGCATACTCAAGTCGAGCTGAGCTTGAAGCTGGTTCAGGAGAAGCTGACAAAGGCAAAGGAGGAGACAGAAGGTATGTTTGGTGAGACCTTGATGACTGCTTTTCCCCTTGCTTGTTTCAAAATCTGATCTTGCTGTAACTTGCAGGTAAAGTAAGGGAGGCCCAACAGAAGAAAGACCTTGAGCTAGCTGAGAAGATCAAGCTTGCTGACGAGAAGTTAGCTTCAGTCACCAAGCTCGAACAAGACAATACCAATCTGAAAGCTGCTCTTGGGATTGCCAACAAGGAGGTCAGTCGACTGAAAACTGATAAAGCTGCCCTGACCGACCAAGTCGCCAAATTGACTGGGAAGAAAACTGATCTGGAGGCCTTCCTGAGTGGACTTGCCAAGAAGCTGTTTCTTATGCTTGAAGGTAAACCTCTATGCTTGGCAGACATTTCCAATTGTGATTTTTCCATTCGACCATCTCCTTGACTTAGTGATCACCCTTGCAGAATTTTGTCAAAATTTGAAGAAGAAACTAGCCGGCTGGAGCCAAACCTCGACCCCGTCAATTCTCCGGTGAACGATGAAGTTGCCATGGATGTTCTCCGACTGGAGTCCCGTGTTGCAGCTGTCGTGGACTATCTCGCAAGGCTGAAGGCCGCCACATCTCGCATCGACTCGACGCTTTGTCCTGAGGAGACACTTCAGAATGACCTTGAATCGCTGATGGCCCGGTTGAACACGATCCCTGGTCGAGTGCAGGAATGGAAGAAGTCCTCGGCTCGGTGTGGTGCAGATGTTGCTCTGTGTCTTGCCCGAGTCCACTGTAAGGATGCACGAGAAGAGAAGCTGGCGGCCCTTCGGGTGGCCAATACCAAGAAGCACGACTTCAGGTCCTTTATGGAAACTTTCCTTGCAGCTGCCACTCAGATCGCCGACGGAATTGACCTTGATGAATTCGTTGCTCCTTCCAGCCCTCCACAGGAGGGGTAAAAAACTTATTCTGGCTCGACGCTTTTAAATTTGCCTCGGTATGCCGAGTGGAATTGTAACCGATAAACCTTAACAGGCTTAACGCCTGAGCACTCTCGGTTCCTTTAGATATCGATTCAAACTTGAATTTGGTGCTTGAATATGATTGCCTTTGGCTCGAAATGTCTTTTGCAGGTTCAAAGCAAGGCGCCTTTACTGCAATCGACTTATTCTTCAGTCCACTTAGGCGAGAACTGGGCTGCAGCTAAGTCCCCGAGTGAGAGGTTTACTCTTCACTCAGCAGGATTTTGATAACTTAGGCGAGTGCTTGGACTGCAGCTAAGCCTCCGAGTGAGAGGGTTGCTCTACACTCGATAGGATTTTGATAACTTAGGCGAGTGCTTGGACTGCAGCTAAGCCTCCGAGTGAGAGGGTTGCTCTACACTCGGTAGGATTTTGATAACTTAGGCGAGTGCTTGGACTGCAGCTAAGCCCCCGAGTGAGAGGGTTGCTCTACACTCGGTAGGATTTTGATAACTTAGGCGAGTGCTTGGACTGTAGCTAAGCCTCCGAGTGAGAGGGTTGCTCTACACTCGGTAGGATTTTGATAACTTAGGCGAGTGCTCGGACTGCAGCTAAGCCCCC
>NC_041391.1:620983052-621020694 GCF_002162155.2 Triticum dicoccoides
TGAGAGGGTTGCTCTACACTCGGTAGGATTTTGATAACTTAGGCGAGTGCTTGGACTGCAGCTAAGCCTCCGAGTGAGAGGGTTGCTCTGCACTCGGTAGGATTTTTGTAACTTAGGCGAGCACAGGGCTGCAGCTAAGCCCCCGAGTGAAAGGCTGGCTTACCACTCGGTAGGATTTTTGTAACTTAGGCGAGCACAGGGCTGCAGCTAAGCCTCCGAGTGAAAGGCTGGCTTACCACTCGGTAGGATTTTGATAACTTAGGTGAAACAGATTCGCAGCTAAGCCTCCGAGTGGGAGTCTGGCTCGCCACTCGGTAGGATTTTGATAACTTAGGCGAAACAGATTCGCAGCTAAGCCTCCGAGTGGGAGTCTGGCTCGCCACTCGGTAGGATTTTTACAAACTTAGGCGAAACGGATTCGCAGCTAAGTCACCCGCTGAGGGGGAATTTTATTGGACAAAAATAAAAAGCGACAGAAATTATGGAGGGACTATGACACTATTATTTTGAGGTCCATGAACTACAGAAGTACTTTATTGCAACTCATCCGAGTGATAAAACTTAAGTGTAAAATGGGCGGAGTAGCTCCGCGTTCCAAGCTCGGGGCTCGTCGATATTATGCTCGACGTTGTAAAGACGGTACGCCCCGTTTTGGAGAACCTTGGTAACGATGAAGGGGCCTTCCCAAGAAGGAGCAAGCTTGTGTGGTTTGTGCTGATCCACTCGGAGAACCAAATCTCCTTCCTGGAAGGCTCGACCTCTCACATTTCTGGCGTGGAAACGACGCAAATCTTGTTGGTAGATGGTCGACCGGATCAGAGCCATCTCCCTTTCTTCCTCTAAAAGGTCGACTGCGTCTTGCCGCGCTTGTTCAGCCTCTGCTTCGTTGTAGATTTCAACTCGAGGAGCATTGTGGAGAAGATCACTCGGCAAGACTGCTTCAGCTCCGTAGACCAAGAAGAATGGAGTTCTTCCGGTCGACCGATTAGGTGTGGTCCGCAGTCCCCAGAGTACTGAGGGAAGTTCGTCGACCCAAGCTCCAGCCGCGTGTTTGAGATCACGCATCAGTCGAGGCTTCAATCCCTTAAGAATCAGTCCATTAGCTCGCTCTGCTTGTCCATTCGACTGCGGATGGGCGACTGAAGCGTAGTCGACCCGTGTGCCCTGGGAGTTGCAGAAAGCTCTGAATTCCTCTGAGTCAAAGTTCGACCCATTATCCGTAATGATGCTGTGTGGGACTCCATATCTGAATATTAGTTCCCTGATGAAGCTAACAACAGTACCGGTGTCAAGGCTCTTGATTGGTTTAGCCTCGATCCACTTGGTGAACTTGTCGACTGCCACCAGTACATGCGTGAAGCCACTTCGTCCTGTTCTCAAAGGACCGACCATGTCCAATCCCCATACTGCGAAAGGCCAGACGAGTGGAATGGTCTTCAGAGCCGACGCAGGCTTGTGTGATATATTCGAGTAGAATTGACATCCCTCGCACTTATCCACTATCTCTTTTGCCATCTCATTCGCCTTTGGCCAGTAAAATCCGGCTCGGTATGCTTTGGCCATGATGGTCCGAGAGGATGCATGATGACCATAGGTCCCCGAGTGAATATCATTGAGGATGAGTCGACCTTCTTCTGGTGTTATGCACTTCTGACCAACTCCAGTCGCGCTTTCTCTGTATAATTGTCCTTTGATTACGGTAAAGGCCTTAGATCGACGGACGATCTGTCGAGCCTCTTCCTCATCCTCCGGGAGCTCTTTCCTAAGGATATATGCGACATACGGAATCGTCCAGTCGGGAATGACCACCAAAACCTCCATGATCAAGTCGACCACCGCTGGGACTTCAACTTCAGTCGGATCTGTGGCACTCTTGGGCTGTGGAGTTTCTTCGGTGAAAGGATCTTCTTTGACTGACAGAGTGTGTATATGCTCCAAGAACACACCACTCGGGATGGCTTCTCTCTTGGAAACTATCTTTGCTAGATCATCAGCTGCTTGATTTTTCAGTCGGGGTATATGATGGAGCTCCAACCCCTCGAACTTCTTTTCCAGCTTCCTCACTGCACTGCAGTATCCAGTCATGGCTGGGCTTCTCACGTCCCACTCTTTCATCACCTGATTGACCACTAAATCCGAGTCGCCATAGACCATCAGGCGACGGACGCCGAGTGAAATGGCCATGCGCAACCCATATAAGAGGGCTTCATATTCTGCCTCATTGTTGGAGGAATCAAAGTGAATCTGGAGCACATATCTGAGCTTATCTCCTCTGGGGGAAACCAGGACAACCCCAGCACCGGAACCATTCAACATCTTAGAGCCATCAAAAAACATGGTCCAATGCTCCGAGTGAACTTCAGTCGGCTGCTGCTCTTCAATCCACTCGGCAAGGAAATCTGCTATTGCCTGGGACTTAATGGCTTTCTTTGCCTCAAACTTGATATCAAGGGGAAGAAGTTCAATCGCCCATTTGGCCACTCGACCAGTTGCATCTCTGTTGTGCAAAATCTCTGATAGTGGAGCGTCGCTGACGACTGTGATGGAATGATCAGAGAAATAATGAGCAACCTTCTTTGTGGTCATGTATATTCCATACACAAGCTTCTGATAATGAGGATATCTCTGCTTGGATGGAGTCAAGACTTCGGACAAATAATACACTGGGCGCTGAACTTTGAGAGCTTTTCCTTCTTCTTCCCGCTCGACCGTTAGCATAGTACTGACGACTTGTCCTGTGGCTGCGATATAGAGCAACAGAGGCTCTTTGCTGATTGGAGCAGCAAGCACCAGCTCGGTGGAGAGCAGAGCTTTTAGCTCGGCAAACGCTGCATCAGCTTCTGGAGTCCACTCGAACTTGTCTGTCTTCTTCATCAGTCGGTAAAGAGGTAATGCCTTTTCACCGAGTCGTGAGATGAATCGACTTAATGCGGCCAAGCATCCAGTAAGCTTCTGGACATCATGCACTCGCACAGGGCGTTTCATTCGGAGAATAGTGCCAATCTTCTCTGGGTTAGCGTCGATTCCCCGTTCGGAAACGAGAAAACCGAGTAACTTGCCACCAGGAACTCCAAATGTGCACTTTGATGGATTGAGCTTGATATCATACCTTCTGAGGTTGGCAAATGTTTCGGCGAGGTCAGCGAGCAGGTCGGAACCTTTCCGCGACTTGACAACGATATCATCCATATAAGCTTCCACATTCCGACTGATTTGAGTGAGTAGACACTTCTGAATCATTCGCATAAATGTGGCTCCGGCATTCTTGAGGCCGAACGGCATGGTGATATAGCAGAAGCACCCGAATGGAGTGATGAAAGCTGTTTTTACCTCGTCGGGCCTGTACAGACGGATCTGGTGGTACCCGGAGTAGGCATCTAAAAAAGATAACCTCTCACATCCCGCGGTCGAGTCAACAATTTGATCTATGCGAGGGAGAGGAAAATGATCTTTCGGGCAGGCCCGGTTGATGTGCTTGAAATCAATGCACATTCGGAGTGACTTGTCCTTCTTAGGAACCATGACGACATTAGCGAGCCACTAGGAGTGGTATATCTCTCGGATAAATCCTGCCGCCAACAGTCAAGCCACTTCTTCGCCAATGGCTTTTCTCTTCTGGACGGCGGACCGCCGAAGATGCTCTTTGACTGGTTTTGCAGATGAGTCGACTCTTAGGCGATGCTCAGCCAGTCCCCTGGGAACACCTGGCATGTCAGCGGGCTTCCATGCAAAAATGTCCCAGTTCTCACGGAGGAACTGGATGAGCGCTTCTTCCTATTTTGGGTCGAGTGTCGTGGAGATGCGGGTCAGAGCTGCTTCGGGGTCGGTCGGGTGAATGTGAACAGGCTTCGTCTCACCGGACGACTGGAATGCAGACTCTGTGGCGGGCTTCTTGGATCGCAGCAAGTCACCCGGATCTGCGTTTTGCTTGTATTCTTCGAACTCGACTGCCGTCACCTGGGAATCGGCAATCTTGGAGCCCTTCTGAAAGCACTCTTCTGCCTTTTTCCTATCACCGGTGACAGTGATCACTCCTTTGGGACCGGGCATCTTCAATTTGAGGTATACGTAGCATGGTCGAGCCATGAACCGCGCGTAAGCTGGTCTCCCCAAAATGGCATGATATGCACTTTGAAAATCCACGACCTCAAACATCAACTTTTCTTTGCGAAAATGCTTTGAATCGCCAAACACCACGTCCAAAGCTATCTGGCCGAGTGACTCGGCCTTCTTCCCTGGTATAACTCCATGAAAGCTCATGTTACTAGTGCTCAGTCGGGACATCGGAATGCCCATACCTTTCAATGTGTCTGCATACAATAAGTTCAGCCCACTTCCACCATCCATCAGCACCTTTGTCAGTCGAGTGCCTTCGACAACTGGATCGACCACCAAAGCTTGCCTCCCAGGGGTGGCAATATGAGTCGGGTGATCAGATTGGTCGAATGTGATGGGTGTTTGAGACCACTTCAGATAATTTGCTTTTGCGGGGGTAACCATGGTCACCTCTCGGTTAATCACTTTCAGTCGACTTCTGCTTTCCACATCTGCAAAGATCATCAGAGTGGAGTTGATATGCGGATATCCTTCCTCACTGTCCTCCTTGTCTTCGGCCTTGTCCGACTCCTTCTCCTTGTCCTTAGACTGTTTTCCCTGAAACTGCTGGATCAGGAGTCGACATTGGCGAGTGGTGTGCTTCGGGTAAATGATATTCCCCTCTTCGTCTTTCTTCGTGTGAATGTGACATGGCATATCCATCACGTCGTTCCCTTCTTTATCCTTTACCTTCTTGGGGTTCCAGGATCCTTTTGGTTTCCCCTTAAACTTTCCTTGAGTCACGGCCAGAGCCTCTCCAGGAGCTGCCGGTTCAGCCTTCCGCTTCTGTTTCCGACTGGTGTTTCCTTTTTCCGACTGACTCGGCTTGTGCTTGCCGCTTCGGAGTCGGTCTTCTTCTTCGCCGTTGGCGTACTTGGTAGCAATCTCCATCATCTGACTCAAGGTCATGTCACCGGTTCGACCAAACTTCAAACTCAGTTCTCTGTTCTTGACACCATCTTTGAAGGCGCAGACTGCCTGATGATCAGACACATTCTCCACAGTGTGGTGCAAAGTGATCCACCTCTGAATATACTCTCTGAGAGTCTCATTAGTTTTCTGCACGCAGACTTGCAACTCTGTCAATCCAGCTGGTCGCTTGCAAGTTCCTTCAAACGTCCTGACGAACACTCGGGACAGATCTTCCCAAGTGTAAATGCTGCTAGGAGGTAATTGAGTCAACCATGCCCTGGCAGAACCTTCCAACATGAGGGGCAAATGCTTCATGGCCACCTCGTCGTTCCCACCACCAATCTGAACTGCCACTCGGTAGTCTTCAAGCCAAGTTTCAGGCTTAGACTCACCAGTGAACTTGCTGACTCCTGATGCCAACCTGAAATTGGGAGGGATAACTGCGGCTCTGATAGCTCTGCTGAAATATTCAGGACCAGAAACATGCACTCGACTGCTTGTGGGTACATCTCTGTCGAGTCCACCTCGATGGGCTCTGTTCCGGTCAACCAACCCTTGCACGATAATGGATCGCGCGTCGAAGCCTGGTTCTCTGGGGTCGACTGGAACCCTACGCCCTGTACTGTACTGACGCCTATCATCTGGCTGCCGAGGAGCGTAAGAACCACCCCTCGGAGGGGAATAGGGCACTCGATGCCTATCATCTCGGTCGAGCCTGTCGCCATATTGATCTCGCCGATTCTCGCGCCCTTCACGCCGCGGAGGTGATCTGGGGCTGTGAGCCGACTGAACCGTATTCACAGTGACGGATCGACTGTGAATTCTGTTGCGCGACTGAGACACGGCTGAATTCTGATCTCCTGCTGCCCGGAGCAGATCCCTGATCTGCAGCAAACCTCTGCCAGCTTCCGACTGCGAAGGCTGGATGGACTCTGCTATACGGGTCGCAGCTGCTAAATTCTGAATTGGGGTTCGATATACCTGAGTTGGCGGGAAGAGTTGACGTCGACTGGTGTCGGGAACTCGTTGCTGCGCGCGCTCGTCGAGTGCTCGCTGAAGATTCTCCAGTCGAGTGCGCTTGGCCAAATTGGCCAGACGCACCTCCTCCAAGGCACGAGCCTCGGGGGTTTCTCCTGCGATGGGAATATGCAGGGGATCCTCGTTCCTGCGGCGAAGTTCCTCTCTTTGCAGAGAGTCGAGTGGCTCGGGCTGGTACTCTTCGTAGCCTCGTGTAGGGTCGCCGCCGTCACCTGCTCCACCACCACGGGCGAAGCCAGGAGGACTGTGGGGCCCGTCGACCATCAAGATTTCCGCCGCTGGATCACTGCTACCGCACTCGGATGCAGTCTCTACGGAGCCAGTCGACTGATCGAACAAGCCGTAGAGAGGTTCATCGGGCTCGATTGCCGCAACTTGGGTGGTGGCCGATTGGCGAGCCACCGCGTGCCTCACCCATCGCTGAAGCCTCGACCGGCCCGAGCGCTTGCGCCGGCGGAATACCGGGAGGGTGGACGATGGAGGAGCCGACCGATACTGGGTCGACGGTTGCCGCAGCAGAACGCCGCGGACATATGCACGAAAATGCGTCGCACCGTGGACGGGGAGCGCATCAACGTCGAGTGGAGCCTCGTGGAGCCACGCGGAGTCGTCGGCGATGAAGGTGAGAGTGCCGAGACGGATCTCTTGAAAGTACTCGGAAGAATTGCAACTTCTCCACAAAATCGCTAAAACACCTGCCCCACGGTGGGCGCCAACTGTCGTGGTTCTAAGCCTGACAGTAGAGTGGGGGGTAGGTATTGAAAGGCAAGGTCTTAGCTATGGAGAGGTTGTAAGCACAAAGGATGTACGAGTTCAGGCCCTTCTCGGAGGAAGTAACAGCCCTACGTCTCGGAGCCCGGAGGCGGTCGAGTGGATTATGAGTATATGAGCTACAAGGTGCCGAACCCTTCTGCCTGTGGAGGGGGGTGGCTTATATAGAGTGCGCTAGGACCCCAGCCAGCCCACGTAGGAGAGGGTTTAAGGTGAGTTAAGTCTGGGGCGTTACTGGTAACGCCCCACATAAAGTGCCTTTACTATCATAAAGTCTACTTGATTACAGGCCGTTGTAGTGCAGTGTGCCTCTTGACCTTCTGGAGGTCGAGTGAGTCTTCGTGGTCGAGTCCTTCAAGTCAGTCGAGTGTGTCCCTCGTTGGTCGACTGGAAGGCGACTTCTTCTAAGGGTGTCCTTGGGTAAGGTACTTAGATCAGGTCCATGACCCTATCCTAGGTACATAACCCCATCACCGTACTCTTTAGGGAGTTCAGCTTCGGTCCATTCGGCGATGAAGTCAGCCAGAACTTGCGACTTTATAGCTCGCCGTGGTTTGTAGGTTATGTCAAATGGTAAGAGCTCAATGGCCCATTTTGCAATCCTGCCCGTTGCGTCGCGATTGTTTATAATATCGTTGAGAGGTACTTTGGAGGCAACCGTTATGGAACACTCTTGAAAGTAGTGTCGCAGCTTCCGGGATGCCATGAACACCGCATACGCTATCTTTTGATAATGTGGGTACCGGGACTTGCATGGAGTTAAGACAGTGGATACGTAGTACACTGGTTTTTGAAGAGGGAATCTGTGCCCTTCTGTTTCTCGTTCGACAACGAGTACCGCGCTGACAACTTGATGTGTTGCTGCGATATATAATAACATAGGTTCGCCCAGGTTGGGCGCGGCTAGGACCGGATTTGTTGCTAGTATGGCCTTGATTTCTTCAAGTCCGGTCGTGGCAGCATCCGTCCATTCGAAGTGTTCGGTGCGCCGGAGGAGGCGATAGAGGGGCAGTGCCTTTTCTCCCAAACGGGAGATGAAGCGGCTTAGAGCCTCTATGCATCTAGTTAGTTTTTGTATTTGCTTGAGGTCTTTTGGGATAACCAATTGTGACAGAGCTCGGATCTTGGCTGGGTTTCCTTTAATTGCTCTACCGGATACAATGAAGCCCAAGAGCTTTCCGGCTGGTACTCCGAAGACACATTTTTCCGGGTTGAGCTTAATGTCGTATGCTCGGAGGTTGTCGAATGTCACCCTCAAGTCGTCTACTAGAGTTTCGATGTGTTTGGTCTTGACGACCACATCGTCTATGTACGCCTCTACTGTTTTGCCTATCTGGGTGGCCAGACATGTCTGAATCATGCGTTGATATGTTGCGCCGGTGTTTTTGAGTCCGAAGGGCATTGTGTTGAATCAGAATGTCCCATATGGAGTAATGAATGCCGTTGCGGCCTGGTCTTTTTCCGCCATCTTGATTTGATGGTATCCGGAGTATGCGTCGAGGAAGCACAATGAATCGTGCCCTGCGGTAGCATCGATGATTTGGTCGATGCGAGGGAGAGGGAAAGGGTCCTTTGGACAGGCCTTGTTAAGGTCTTTGAAATCGACGCAAAGGCGCCAGGATTTGTCCTTTTTTGGTACCATTACTAGGTTGGCTAGCCAGTCTGGATGTTTTATATCTCTGATGAATCCAGCTTCTAAGAGTTTGGCTAGCTCCTCTCCCATTGCCTGTCTTTTGGGTTGGGAAAATTGCCGAAGAGCTTGTTTGACTGGCTTAAATCCTTTTAGGATATTTAGGTTGTGTTCTGCCAGTCTGCGTGGGATTCCTGGCATGTCTGAAGGGTGCCAGGCAAAAATGTCCCAATTTTCCCGAAGGAATTCTCGTAGTGCGGCTTCTACATCAGGATTTAATTGTGCCCAAATGGAGGCCGTCTTTGTGGGGTCCGTTGGATGGACCTGGAATTTGACTATTTCGTCTGCTGGTTTAAAAGAGGTGGACTTGGACCTCTTATCGAGTATCACATCGCCCCTATCCACCATGGAGCGCAGCGCAGTTAGTTCCTCTGCCGCTAGGGCTTCAGATAACGCCTCTAGGGCCGGTGCAGCTGTCTTATTTTCAGCGCGGAGTGCTGTATCTGGATCACTGGCGAGAGTGATTATTCCATTGGGTCCGGGCATTTTGAGCTTCATGTACCCGTAATGGGGTATAGCTTGGAAGATTGTGAATTCTTTCGCCCTAACAAGGCGTGATATCCGCTGCCGAATGGGGCCACTTGGAATGTGACCTCTTTGGACCTGTAATTGTCCGGCGAGCCGAAAACTACATCTAGTGTGATTTTTCCTGTGCAGCGTACTTCTCGGCTAGGGATTATTCCCCTGAAGGTTGTGCTGCTTCGCTCAATGCGGCTCCAGTCAATTTCCTTTTTTTGAAGGGTTTCTTCGTAGATGAAGTTTAATCCGCTGCCGCCATCCATGAGTACCTTGGTAAGGCGAAAGCCGTCCACTATCAGACTGAGGACCAATGCGGCTGGTGTGGGGACCGATTCTTCGGGTAATAAATTCCAGAAAATGGCTTGTGTGCTCACTAGCCCCAGGATAACTGTTAGCTGATGAGGCACCAACTTGATACAGAAATTCCAAGCAAAATACAAAATATGTGGTACAAGACCATTCTGGCCTGTGAGTACAACAATTGGTTGATGGCGGAAGCGGTTTGTGGATCATCAGTGTCTATGGGACTCCAATTCCCACAGGAACAGCTGACCAGGTTAACTCCTATCATCGCGAGGCTGCTATCATCGTTGCTTAGGTTCCGGGACTGTCGGCACGGTCGCTCCTCTCCGTGCAAGGAAATCTGGCCAAGACAATAGCCAGGGACAAGCCTGTGAGTACTTTGAATGTACTCGCAAACATTATGAACACAGGCATAATATGACAATGATGTGCTAAAAAATATTTTATGCTCATGACGTCAGTCACAAATGATAAATAAAACTCTGATGCGTACGAGCGTGTTAATTATGAATATGTAATAACATAGCAATATAAAAGTTATGAAATATACAACAGACATGCCATAGTCGGGTGTCTTAGCGACACCACATAAAGGGCTTTAAAAGAAATACCACAGTCGGGCGTCTGAGCGACACCCCATAAAGGGCTTTAAAAGAAATGCAACAGTCGAGCGTCTGAGTGACACCACAAAAAGGGCTTTAAAAGAAATGCCACAGTCGGGCGTCTGAGCGACACCACATAAAGGGCTTTAAAAGAAATGCCACAGTCGGGCGTTTGAGCGACACCACATAAAGGGCTTTAAAAGAAATGCCACAGTCGGGCGTCTGAGCGACACCACATAAAGGGCTTTTAAAAGAAACAATCATAGTAAATATCCCGGAGGTAGAACCATCCCAGGGATACTCGACAATAACAATAATATCACGGGTTAGTCAACAATAATACTAATCATAACTATCACAAGTTACAAGTAGTAATTTCAGTTCCGGTTTAACAATTTCACCTCCGAAGACCGACACTAAGACCGACACTTGACCCATCCCAGACTGTAATCCTTAACCACGGACACGGCTATTCGAATAGGTTTAATCTCTGCAGAGGGTGTACTCTTTACCCACGAGTAACGGATTCCTTTAGTCCATCGGGACTAATTCCGTCTACGGTCTTTTTGTTGGAAACACACCTAACTTGCACACACCAGCTTAACACACATGTGTCTGGAATCACCCACGACACCTATCAGGCAAAACTCTAAGTGAGGAGGCTACAACCTCGACGTAACATGGGATCACAAAATTTATACCGCGCGCAAAACTGGGGAAGCTACACCCTTCGGCTACAACCGAAACACCCATGCTCCCGGACCCGGTGGCATGACTACCGGATGCCTCCAGTATCTTCCACCATGGCCTCTCTGTACGGTGTGTGCTAGGAAAGGGGTTGACAACTTACTGAACCATACCCTACTTATTGTAGAGACGAGTGGTAGTACGAAGCAAGTATGGGGGTTTCTGGCACAAGACTCGATCTACGGTCGACTCAGGAGGTTGTAATATTTAATGCATGATTAGCATAACGATGCATATATATCAAACAACAGATAGAAACATCACGCGACATACCCCTCATGCCATACCGGACATGACCGTCTCGATGGAGGATTAGGGACAAGACCGTGTCTACCCAAGACAGAGGCCTTCCCGACTTCCCTTTCGGTATGCATGAAAGTCGTATGACGGTGATTTCCATCACAATCATGTCAACTTCATTAGCATAAACTCATTAACATGCACCATGAATAGGATCACATCCTCACATAAAATGACGCATGCACGTGTCGGGGTGGTGTTGTCACCGAGTCAAACAACACACACAAAAAATTACACCAGGGTTCAGAATGCTTGCCTTCAGGTCATGGGAAAGAAGGGTGCATCCAAAACATCTTGAAATCTTCAAAAATCCTATTTAAAAGAATATATATGAATTAACACACAAAATCAAAACAGCACAAAAAGTTGTTTTGAAAAAATTTCAAATAAATCTTAAAATAAACTAGACAATGTTTGAGAGAGGTAGGAAAAAGAATTAATTTATTTGGAGTTGTATTTAAAAAGATACAGCCGGTTAAAGTTTGGTCAAAAATCTGCTATTTAAAACAAAACAGAAAAGAAAAACGTTTCGAAATACGTACACGTCGAAGGCGCATTTTTGAAATGCGCTTCCACTTATCCAGCGTGGACTGCGCCTGAGTCACTGACAGTGGGCCCGCCTGGCCCACTAGTCAGGTTTGACCAGTCTAATCTCCCTCCTCTTTCTCTGCCCGAACGGCGGCGAGGCAACGGCGATCAACGCCGGCGAACGGCGGCTCCTCGCGGGCTCTAGATGGTCGGGACGGATCCGCAAGACCGGGGTAGTCCTTCCGGTGGTTGTTTTGTCTTCTGGGGTGGAAGGAGCTGCCGGCGGTGAGCTCCGCGGCAGACGGTGGTCGTCGGAAAAAGTGAAATCTCGCCCGCGGCGAGTCCCGATCAAGATTGAGTAGGGGGGCGGGCTCACGGGAGGATGAGGGGGTTCCTGGTGGAGAGAGTGGAGAGGGGGAGGCCCTGGTGGTGCCGGAATGGCCGGGGTCGTGGTGGCGGTTGGAGTTGCCGGAGAGGAGGAAGACGACTCCCTCCCTTCGATTGACGGACAATGGGGCACGAGCGGAATGGTGTGAGGCTGCCTGCGTGTGGGTTTGAGCTCGGGGGCCTCTTTTATAGCACAACTGAGTCGGTTTGCGGCGGCCGTGGATAAGCTTGCCGGCGACCGCCGTTCTGTAGCTAGGGCGACGTGGCGGCAACGCGCGCTAGAGGATGAAGCTGTGGATGAGCACGCACTGCTCCAGGAGGCAGGTGGCGAGCGCTGGTGGCTTGGGCGGCGCTGGCTAGCGCAGGAGCGGTCGGGCGGCGGTGGCGGCTAGCGGCTGGCCTGCCGGAGACGTGGCGAGAGCTGCGGGGTTGGTGGGTGCAGAAGGGGACACTGCACGCTGACTGCGGTCGGTCACGGACCGGATTGAGTGCGGGGCGTGACGCGACGGCTCGGGCGCTCGCGGGTGCCAAATGCATGCTCTAGGCGCGCCCAGAGCACGCCCGGGATATGCTCGACGAAATGCCAGGGCAGCCTAGAAGTCGCGGTTGAGGCTGGCAATAAACAGGTCTAGTCTAGGGTTAGCAATGGAATCAAGGGACATGGTGGATTGGTCAGGGGCTCAAGTTCACCAAGTAAACTTGAAGTCATGCCAAATCTGGCTGTGCACCCAGGGTGTTTGACAAAATGCCAAAGGCACCTTGGTAGTTCTTGGAGTGGCCAAATTCTCCAGATCAGTGTCTCTATGGATGTAAGAGAGGGTGGTGAAGTTAGTTTGCAAAAAGGAGAAACTTGCTAGTGCAAGTTTTGCAAAACTACACTTCTGGATAGGAAGTAAATGGCATCATTACAAGGGCCAAAAGTGTTCCAAAGAGAGCATGCTCCTGGACTTAGGGGTTTTGCAGGGTTGACTACAAGCATGAGAAAGCACAAAGTCACTAGAGCAAGAAATAATAGGGTTGCAGTAGAAAACTCAAGTCTGGTCCAGAATGAAAAAGAGGTTGGTTCACTCAATTTTTCCAAAGAACAACACTACGTTTTTGCATAAAGTGGGATGGCATGCTACTGCTGACATCCCATAATTTTGGTGGAGGCTCTAGGGAAATATTTAATTGGGTTGTAGTGAAAAATTGCCCACTGGACCAGAGAAGAAAAACATGTGTAACACTCAAAATAAGCAATGAAATAACTTTATTATTACACAAAAGTGATCTAGGGGCATCACATGACATCTCCAAATTTTGGTTGGAATATTAGTTAAAGTTATCAACTGGTTGCAGTACAAATAGAGCTCCAAAATTTAAAACAAGCCATTTTAATGATTAAAGCTCAGGGTGAAATAATTTAATAAATAAATCTACTGGTTGAGGGAAGGTTATACAGAGAGCATAGAAGTCCAATATATTATGGAAAGCTCCACTAGGAAAAAAGATAAAACTCCTTAACAATAAAAGAAGAGTTCTGAAATCAACAGAAAAATCCAGAAAGCAAAATTTTAAAACTCCTGGCAAAATTTTAATATCAAAAATTTGGTTAAATTTTTGGGGTGTTACAATTACTAACCCCCTTAAGAAAAAATCTCGTCCTCGAGATTTGCTAAGGGTCATAAAATAAAATACTTTTACTTGGTCAAAAGATTATTTTACACGAGCGGTAGAAAGAAATGGCTACAGTGAGAGGGCAATAAGTGGTGAATAACTACAGAGTGGTACTGGCGCTGCGCGGAGAAGTCCCACGCTAAAAAAATGAGCGATTTCTACGCTGGACGCCGTGAAGTTATAATAAATTCTAAATTCTACAATACACTGGTCGTACCTGAGAGCACGGTGCTCCCTCTGGCTGACAGGTGGGACCGGGGCCCACTGTCAGTCTCTCCTTCTTCCTCTGGCTCTCTCTTCTTCCTCTCTCCTGCGCGCTTTCCCGGCTTTCTCCACCAGCGATGTCTAGCACGTAGGGCATCTAGGCCGTACTGCGGTAGTGCGCGGCGTGCTTGCTGCGGGTGCAGTGTGCACTCACCTCGCGGGCCAGTGCGCTGTCGGCACTGCTCATGGATTCGTCTCCGAACACCGGCGATCGAGCGACGAGCGGCGCTGGTGGACTTCGCCCACCGTACACCGATCTCGAGCTATAAAACAACCGCGGTGCTCCTTCTTCATCTTCGCACCTGGCCTCGCTTCTCCTCCTCCTTCTCCTCCATTACTGCTCACCGGAGCTCGAGACGAGGCTCCAATGGCAGAGACGGTACCGGACTGGTATGTGATCCTGGTGTGTGGAGGGCTGGCGGCAGTGCTGGGGCTCTTTGTGCTCCTGTGCGCGATGATCTATGATGATCGTCATGATGCTGCCACTCGGGTGCTGGCTCTCCGTGGTGGCGGTGGTCACGGGGATTAGGCGTAATCTCGGGCGTTAACTGTTATCGGTGTGCCGCAGGTGATTAGTATCCGGATGATTATCCGCTAATCTCTCCCTTGGAGGCATGTGGAGTGCTTAGAAGGGTGGTTGGTGAGATGCAACATGATTGCGTGTATTGCAAGCAGTGTAAGAGTCCGAGTGGTTATGGGTCTACTGCCGTGGTGCTGCGTGAATAAAAATAAATAATCCATGTAGCGAGAGGATAAAAGATGCAGCAATTCTGGAAAACTAAATCTCATTCCAGGATTTTCGCGGTTACACAGGTTACTCACGAAGAAAACCACTCACAAAAGTAGAGACTAAATACTCGACTCGTCGCACAAATTCGAGGTACCATGCATAAGTTACAACATAATAATAAATGATGAAATAACAAATACAGCAGTGACGTCTAAAATGAGAATGGTAACTGGACAGGGTCTCAAGGAAAAGTCTTTGGCAATGGAATACACTCCTCTTATATCGGAGGAAGTGGGTTGACCAGTCGATGTATGCGTCTCTCCGGATCAGGCCTCAGTGATCTGCCGATGGCAATCTGAGGATTCAGATCAGTGAGATTCTGGAGATAATCCATCACTCGCTGGTTCAAATGCTCTCGAGCGATGATGTACTGGATGAGGTTGGCCAGTACTGGGTCTCTCTCAATCCGCCCACCGGGAAAAGATGTTACTCCCCCGGGCGTTGTATGGCTCGAAAAGTAATAATATCCTCGCTCGCGGGCATAGGGTACTGCGGATCGAAGACGAGCAATCGCTTCGTTCGCAGCAGCTTCTATGGCCAAGCATGGGGTCGGCATAGATTTCCCCACGAAGGAAACCTCCGTTGGATCTTGGTTGGGGTCTATGGGAGGAATGTGTACTTCTGCCCAATATTCCGAGGTGGAAGGGGTGATTCTCGACTTGAACAGCTCGTACTGGGGTGGCTGGGTAGAACCCATGGTACTGCAGGTAAAGTCCCACAATATTTTGACAAAGCTACCTGGGGTTGCATCTGGGGTTCTCCGATAAATACTAGGGCTCGGCATGGTAAGAAATGGTTGTGAGAGTGGTGCACGAGGTGAGGGTTGCTGAGTAAGGTCACAAGGTGGCCTTCTTATATAGCATCTGGCTGGTTTATTTACCGTGGTGAAAGGTATAAAAACTGCCAGATCACCTCCCAAGGTCGGGGTCAGTGTCAGAGATACACATATCTCATAAAGAGACGTGTTACTGTGGGTGTCGTTGGGGTTGGTTTTTGGTAGCTGTGTCCGGAAAATGTGCAACTATGCGCTGACCAATTATGAAGGCTACTATTAAAACATAGGCACAACGACAGGCTGCGCTAATACACAAGGTTACACGATTACAAAGCGGGGGATACACTGAGACTCGGTACTACTCATACGGCTTAGTCTACCTCGTTTACGTCTAAACGGGCGTGACTGGTGGATGTCGAGGCTTCTCCACGTGTCTCACTGCCGGGATTAGTCGGAGATGGCGGAGGAACTGCAGGGTCGGGGTAGCGATGATGACCATCGCGGGGATTGTTGGCCACAATCCCGTTGGAGTGTGCTCCCAAAAGGTGACGAAGCACTTCTGGGGTCATCAAGACACCTTGGCCGCTGGTTGGAGCTGACCTCAGGGTCTCGATCGGGTGTCCAAACAGCACGACTGGGTTGTCGGTGTCGGACTCGGCTTCCCTGCTTGCCGGGGCTCGGCGAACCAGCTCTCCTCGAGCTGCGATCAGATCAATAGTGATTTGATCGAACAATGCCTCTAGTGCACTTACATAGCGCACTAGGTGCAATAACGCGGGATCTGTCTCGTGGTCTCCGTTGGCAACTTGGGGGGGTCTACCATACCCTTCATGCCTGGGGTAGTAGTAGAACGATCGACCGTTAACTCTGGGCGACAACTGCCAGAGTTGAACTATAGCTTCTCGAGCGGCTAGCTGGATGGCTTGTGGCTCGAAGGAAGTTGTTCTTCCAGTGAACCTGTAGGGGCGTTCTGGCGACAGACCCCTACCGTAGATGTGTAAAGTGGCCCAGAATTGGCGGTCTTCACCGCTCAGGGGTCCTTGGTACACAACATATTATGGGGGCTCTTCTAACGCGTAGGCACGACGAGTGAGGTTTACGAGTATGGTCACGAAACCTCTAAGATTGGTTGCTGTGGTCTCATTGTGCACTATGGGACCAGGCATTGTGGCTAGGTTGAAGAAGAGGCTGTGATGTGCTGGGTTGAGGCTAGCGTGCCCTTTTTATAGAAAAGGGGACGGAGTCTTCCTTCGCACGCTTGCGAATGAGACAGTTTTGCCATCGGTCACTGGCGTGTGATTGATAGGCTAGGCTGATAGGTTGGGCACCGACTGCCAAAAGTGTCGGGATCACTGTGTGGCTATCTTGCACGGGAAGCTTGGTTGGGGTTTTGGTTAGGGTCTGGTAGGTTGGTTTACCTAAGTTATCTGACCTAGCTAAGATAGGATTAGCCAATGGTCAGCCTGGCTCTGATACTAAGTCTGTGGGGACCGATTCTCCGGGTAATAAATTCCAGAAAATGGCATGTGTGCTCACCAACGCCAGGATAACTGTTAGCTGATGAGGCACCAACTTGATACAGAAATTCCAAGCAAAATACAAAATATGTGGTACAAGACCATTATGGCCTGTGAGTACAACAATTGGTTGATGGCGGAAGCGGTTTGTGGATCATCAGTGTCTATCGGACTCCAATTCCCACAGGAACTTTGACCAGGTTAACTCCTATCATCGCGAGGCTGCTATCATCGTTGCTTAGGTTCCGGGACTATCGGCACGGCCGCTCCTCTCCGCGCAAGGAAATCTGGCCAAGACAATAGCCAGGGACAAGCTAGTGAGTACTTTGAATGTACTCGCAAACATTATGAACGCAGGCATAATATGACAATGATGTGCTAAAAAATATTTTATGCTCATGACGTCAGTCACAAATGATAAATAAAACTCTGATGCGTACGAGCGTGTTAATTATGAATATGTAATAACATAGCAATATAAAAGTTATGAAATATACAACAGACATGCCACAGTCGGGTGTCTTAGCGACACCACATAAAGGGCTTTAAAAGAAATACCACAGTCGGGCGTCTGAGCGACACCACATAAAGGGCTTTAAAATAAATGCCACAGTCTGGCGTCTGAGCGACACCACAAAAAGGGCTTTAAAAGAAATGCCACAGTCGGGTGTCTGAGCGACACCACATAAAGGGCTTTAAAAGAAATGCCACAGTCGGGCGTCTGAGCGACACCACATAAAGGGCTTTAAAAGAAATGCCACAGTCGGGCGTCTGAGCGACACCACATAAAGGGCTTTTAAAAGAAACAATCATAGTAAATATCCCGGAGGTAGAACCATCCCAGGGATACTCGACAATAACAATAATATCACGGGTTAGTCAACAATAATACTAATCATAACTATCACAAGTTACAAGTAGTAATTTCAGTTCCGGTTTAACAATTTCACCTCCGAAGACCGACACTAAGACCGACACTTGACCCATCCCAGACTATAATCCTTAACCATGGACACGGCTATTCGAATAGGTTTAATCTCTGCAGAGGGTGTACTCTTTACCCACGAGTAACGGATTCCTTTAGGCCATCGGGACTAATTCCGTCTACGGTCTTTTTGTTGGAAACACACCTAACTTGCACACACCAGCTTAACTCACATGTGTCTGGAATCACCCACGACACCTGTCAAGCAAAACTCTAAGTGGGGAGGCTACAACCTCGACGTAACATGGGATCACAAAATTTATACCGCGCGCAAAACTGGGGAAGCTACCCCCTTCGGCTACAACCGAAACACCCATGCTCCCGGACCCGGTGGCATGACAACCGGATGCCTCCAGTATCTTCCACCACGGCCTCTCTGTACGGTGTGTGCTAGGAAAGGGGTTGACAATTTACTGAAACGTACCCTACTTATTGTAGAGACGAGTGGTAGTACGAAGGAAGTATGGGGGTTATTGGCACAAGACTCGATCTACAGTCGACTCAGGAGGTTGTAATATTTCCTGCATGATTAGAATAACGATGCATATATATCAAACAACAGATAGAAACATCAGGCGACATACCCCTCATGCCATACCGGACACGACCGTCTCGACGGAGGATTAGGGACAAGACCGTGTCTACCCAAGACAGAGGCCTTCCCGGCTTCCCTTCCGGTATGCATGAAAGTCGTATGACGGTGATTTCCATCACAATCATGTAAACTTCATTAGCATAAACTCATTAACATGCACCCATGAATAGGATCACATCCTCACATAAAATGATGCATGCATGTGTCGGGGTGGTGTTGTCACCGAGTCAAACAACACACACAAAAAATTACACCAGGGTTCAGAATGCTTGCCTTCAGGTCATGGGAAAGAAGGGTGCATCCAAAACATCTTGAAATCTTCAAAAATCCTATTTAAAAGAATATATATGAATTAACACACAAAAACAAAACAGCACAAAAAGTTGTTTTGAAAATTTTTCAAATAAATCTTAACATAAACTAGACAATATTTGAGAGAGGTAGGAAAAAGAATTAATTTATTTGGAGTTGTATTTAAAAAGATACAGCCGGTCAAATTTGGTCAAAAATCTGCTATTTAAAACAAAACAGAAAAGAAAAACGTTTCGAAATACGTACACGTCAAAGGCGCATTTTTGAAATGCGCTTCCACTTATCCATCATGGACTGCGCCTGAGTCACTGACAGTGGGCCCGCCTGGCCCACTAGTTAGGTTTGACCAGTCTAATCTCCCTCCTCTTTCTCTGCCCGAACGGCGGCGAGGCAACGGCGATCAACGCCGGCGAACGGCGGCTCCTCGCGGGCTCTAGATGGTCGGGACGGATCCGCAAGACCGGGGCGGTCCTTCCGGTGGTTGTTTTGTCTTCTGGGGTGGAAGGAGCTACCGGCGGCGAGCTCCGCGGCGGACGGTGGTCGTCGGAAAAAGTGAAATCTCGCCCGCGGCGAGTCCCAATCAAGATTGAGTAGGGGGACAGGCTCACGGGAGGATGAGGGGGTTCCTGGTGGAGAGAGAGGAGAGGGGGAGGCCCTGGTGGCGCCGGAATGGCCGGGGCCGTGGTGGCAGTTGGAGTTGCCGGAGAGGAGGAAGACGACTCCCTCCCTTCGATTGACGGCCAATGGGGCACGAGCGGAATGGTGTGAGGCTGCCTGCGTGCGGGTTTGAGCTCGGGGGCCTCTTTTATAGCACAACTGAGTCGGTTTGCGGTGGCCGTGGATAAGCTTGTCGGCGATCGCCGTTCTGTAGCTAGGGCGACGTGGCGGCGACACGCGCTAGAGGACGAAGCTGTGGATGAGCATGCACTGTTCCAGGAGGCAGGTGGCTAGCGCTGGTGGCTTGGGCAGCGCTGGCTAGCGCAGGAGCGGTCGGGCGGCGGTGGCGGCTAGCGGCTGGCCTGCCAAAGACGTGGCGAGAGCTGCGAGGTTGGTGGTGCAGAAGGGGACACTGCACGCTGGCTGCGGTCGGTCACAGACCGGATTGAGTGCGGGGCGTGACGCGGCGGCTCGGGCGCTCGCGGGTGCCAAACGCACGCCCTGGGCGCGCCCAGAGCACGCCCGGGACATGCTCGACGAAATGCCAGGGCAGCCTAGAGGTCGCAGTTGAGGCTGGCAATAAACAGGTCTAGTCTAGGGTTAGCAATGGAATCAAGGGACATGGTGGATTGGTCGGGGGCTCAAGTTCACCAAGTAAACTTGAAGTCATGCCAAATCTGGCTGTGCACCCAGGGTGTTTGACAAAATGCCAAAGGCACCTAGGTAGTTCTTGGAGTGGCCAAATTCTCCAGATCAGTGTCTCTATGGATGTAAGAGAGGGTGGTGAAGTTAGTTTGCAAAAAGGAGAAACTTGCTAGTGCAAGTTTTGCAAAACTACACTTCTAGATAGGAAGTAAATGGCATCATTACAAGGGCCAAAAGTGTTCCAAAGAGAGCATGCTCCTGGACTTAGGGGTTTTGCAGGGTTGACTACAAGCATGAGAAAGCACAAAGTCACTAGAGCAAGAAATAATAGGGTTGCAGTAGAAAACTCAAGTCTGGTCCAGAATGAAAAAGAGGTTGGTTCACTCAATTTTTCCAAAGAACAACACTAGGTTTTTGCATAAAGTAGGATGGCATGCTACTACTGACATCCCATAATTTTGGTGGAGGCTCTAGGGAAATATTTAATTGGGTTGTAGAGAAAAATTGCCCACTGGACCAGAGAAGAAAAACATGTGTAACACTCAAAATAAGCAATGAAATAACTTTATTATTACACAAAAGTGATCTAGGGGCATCACATGACATCTCCAAATTTTGGTTGGAATATTAGTTAAAGTTATCAACTGGTTGCAATACAAATAGAGCTCCAAAATTTAAAACAAGCCATTTTAATGATTAAAGCTCAGGGTGAAATAATTAAATAAATAAATCTACTAGTTGAGGGAAGGTTATACAGAGAGCGTAGAAGTCCAATATATTATGGAAAGCTCCACTAGGAAAAAAGATAAAACTCCTTAACAATAAAAGAAGAGTTCTGAAATCAACAGAAAAATCCAGAAAGCAAAATTTTAAAACTCCTGGCAAAATTTTAATATCAAAAATTTGGTTAAATTTTTGGGGTGTTACAGCTGGTGCTCTAGCTGTTCGGAATTTAGGTTCGTCGCTGGCATTGAAGGTGATAGCCGTGTCGCTCCATGGATTTGTTGTTGCTACTTGGTAGACTTTGGCGAGGCTGCGGATTGTTCGTTTCCGCATGTTACTTGATGCAAAAGTCTCGAAGACTGTTAATACCATACTGGTACTGATGGGCTGGTTGCCCGGGGCTAAAAAGCCTTGGCCACTTTTGGCCACCTGCCGTAGTATCCAACATGCTCGAAGGCTATGTGTTGGAGTGGCGCCCTCCGTACTGTGGATTTTGCAGGGTCCGTTGAGCCATCCCTCCAGTACGGTTCCGTACCCTTTAGGGGGGTTTTGCTTTTTGGTTTTTAACCCAGGTGCTTGAGTATGACACACCCTTTTATTTCGGACTGGGTTGTATTCAGGGCCGGATTGTCCCAAAACCTAGTTTCGGTTTTCCAGGCACTCTCCATCACGCAGTATTTTTGTACAATGGTCGCTAGGTCGGCTAAGCGTGTAACTTCGCGACGACTGATGGCGTTTATGATTCCCTTGTCCGTGCAATTGTTGCAGAAAATTGAAATCGCGCTTTCTTCACGGCAGTCCTTTATCCTGTTCATAACCAGGAGGAATCTGGCCCAGTAATGATGTACTGTTTCATCGGGCTCTTGCCGTATTTGAGATAGATCGCTTATGTTTGGGTGGGCGGGTGGAATTAAGTTCGGAACCCCGCCCGATCAGAGGCTCAAAGGCCAAGAAGCTTCCGGATTTGGAAGCTTGGTTTGTTGGATGCTTTCCAACAAATCTAGTCTGATGCCTGACTTTAGGTTCAGTATTTGATTGGCGTCCGTCCCTCCGCGGGAATCCAGCATGGAGGGATCGGGAATCCGGACATAGTTGGTTTTTAACATAGAAGAAGAGTCGCCGCATTGATCCTCTACCACAATAACGTGGTGGGTATCCTGGGGAGAGTTAATTTCTCTCAGATCGGTTTTAAGCCCAATCTGATCGTAGTCGGTAGCGACTCCCAGGGCGGCGATGCGATCCAAGAGCTCATTTACGGAGGAGAGCTCAATCGGATCTAGCTGCTCGGCGAATTCCGAGCTGACGTGAAGATCGCTTTTAATGACCTGAGAGGTCATTGTCGGAGCGGTGGCCGAATAGGCGGTCATAAGAAAACCGCCTAGCCGGATAGTCTGGCCGGCGGCCAACGCTCCCTTAACGACGGCGCCATTTTTAAAGACGGGAAAAGGCATCCTTCTTGATGGTGACGGCACAAAGGAACTCTCAATGAAAGCACCAATGTCGGTGTCAAAACCGGCGGATCTCGGGTAGGGGGTCCCGAACTGTGCGTCTAGGCGGATGGTAACGGGAGACAAGGGACACGATGTTTTACCCAGGTTCGGGCCCTCTTGATGGAGGTAAAACCCTACGTCCTGCTTGATTAATATTGATGATGTGTGTTACAAGAGTAGATCTACCACGAGATCAAGGAGGCTAAACCCTAAAAGCTAGCCTATGGTATGATTGTTGTTCGTCCTACGGACTAAAGCCATCCGGTTTATATAGACACCGGAGAGGGCTAGGGTTACACAGAGTCGGTTACAATGGTAGGAGATCTACATATCCGTATCGCCAAGCTTGCCTTCCACGCCAAGGAAAGTCCCATCCGGACACGGGACAAAGTCTTCAATCTTGTATCTTCATAGTCTTGGAGTCCGGCCGATCATGATAGTTCGGCTGTCCGGACACCCCCTAGTCCGGGACTCCCTCAGTAGCCCACGAACCAGGCTTCAATGACGACTAGTCCAGCGTGTAAATTTTCTTCGGCGTTTGCAAGGCGGGTTCTCCTTCATGTTCCATGTGTTTGCCGGATAGTGTCCGGTTGCTTCATAAATGTTGCGCTCCTTGGCTTCCACGTCCAATAATGGCCTTCTTCCACGTGTTGTACGAATGCGAAAAGCCAGGGTATTCTTACGTTTTACCCCCTAGCTGCGCAAATAAGCCGCCTATAAGAGAGGCGAGGTTCCAGATCCAAATCACACCATCCTCCTTCCACAAGTACTCATCAAGGCGCATCTGACAAAAAATCCATTCCAACATGGATAGTCGATGCCGGACTGGCCACCTACAAGGGTGGGAAGCAGGCGGAAAGCGTCCCCAATTCCTCCAAAGGAGAGCGGGTATGCTTCGTCCCCTACTTAATAAGGGGACTCGGATTTCCCATACATCCGTTTCTCCGGGGGCTCCTGGAGTTCTATGGACTCCAACTTCACCACCTCACGCCTGCCTCCATTTTGCACATCGCGGGCTTCGTAGCTCTTTGTGAGCTGTTCTTGGGCATCGAGCCCCATTTTGTGTTGTGGAAGAGGTTGTTTTGCCTCGTACGCCGCTCTTACGAGGGGTCGATATATCAAGTGGGCGGAGCCGAAATATGGCGCATCGCTGGGACCGGATATCTATCCGGAACCCCGAAGAAGGCATCCGAGGACTGGCCTTCGGAGTGGTTCTATATGGAAGACGCCCCGTTACCGGATCCAGTTCGGATCGGCCTCCCGGAATTTAGCAACGCTCCTCTGAAGAAACGCCTGAGTTGGCGCCCACGGAGCCCTCAACGGGAAGATGACAGGAGCGTCCACTATCTGATGGGCCGGATACGGTTACTAGCCCATTTCGGATTAACCAAGATCGGAGTCATGGCCACATGCATTATGCGAGGGGTGCAGCCGCTCCAATATAGGGGCCACCCCATGTGGGATTTCAACGGGGAGAATGACGCCACCCGTCATGGCCGCACGGGGCCGGGATCATCCACCGATCTGGTGAAGATCATGTTCGGCTTGCCGGACTCGTCGTCATTGAAGCCTGGTTCGGGGGCTACTGAGGGAGTCCTGGACTAGGGGGTGTACGGACAGCCGAACTATCATGATCGGCCGGACTCCAAGACTATGAAGATACAAGATTGAAGACTTCGTCCCGTGTCCGCATGGGACTTTCCTTGGCGTGGAAGACAAGCTTGGCGATACGGATATGTAGATCTCCTACCATTGTAACCGACTCTGTGTAACCCTAGCCCTCTCCGGTGTCTATATAAACCGGATGGCTTTAGTCCGTAGGACGAACAACAATCATACCATAGGCTAGCTTCTAGGGTTTAGCCTCCTTGATCTCGTGGTAGATCTACTCTTGTAACACACATCATCAATATTAATCAAGCAGGACGTAGGGTTTTACCTCCATCAAGAGGGCCCGAACCTGGGTAAAACATCGTGTCCCTTGTCTCCTGTTACCATCCGCCTAGACGCATAGTTCGGGACCCCCTACCCGAGATCCGCCAGTTTTGACACCGACAGCGACCCTGCCCCCACCGGATCCCAGGAACCCATAGAATCTCGGGTGGACCGCATCAGCGATCTCCCGGACGCCGTCCTTGGGGAGATCATCTTGCTTCTCCCCACAAAGGATTTCTGCCGCACCCAAGTCCTCTCAATTCAGTGGCGCCCTCTATGGCGCGCCGTGCCCCTTAATCTCGACTGTCGTCAGCTATCTCTCTTCAGTGATTTTGAAATCCCCAGAGCCATCATCTCCTCCCGCCAGGGCTCCGTTCAAAGCCTCTCCATCCCATCATGCTACCTGAGCAAGCATACCATGCAGCTGCATGGTGGACGCCTAGCGGAAATCCCCTGAATTCATAGAACTACAGCTGCTTGAGTTCTACTATTCCCCTGGAAATCACATACCACATACCGAATGCCATGAACTTGTGCCCTCAGCAACGATGTCCATCTCGCGGTTTTCTTAATCTCTCCACACCGCCACCTTTGCGTTGTGCTACCTACCTGACAATCTGGTACTAAACCTTCGACTCCCATTTCTCAAGAAACTTCCACTTGTGCGGGTTCGTATATCGGAGGCCTCATTGCACAGCATCATCCACTCCAGTTGCCCTGCCCTAGAGTGCTTGGTGCTTGTTTTCACAGTTAGAATCGGTTGTCTCCAAATAAAGTCACCTAACCTTGTAAGAATTGGAATTTCTTTTGACGGAAGGCAGCTCATCATCCAAGATGCCCCTTCACTTCAACGGTTGATCCTTGATTCTAGTTATTCACCGTTGCAAATAACCGTCCTCTCTACGCCTAAACTGGAGACCTTGGGTGTAATACATTATCTTTGTGCTCATTTCAATATGGTGTTTGGCTCCACAGTTCTTCAGGTACTTTATATTATCATCTACACTTGTAACCAAAAGCTGCATTTTAAATTTCTAAGCATAAGTTATATATCATCTTGGAGTACACATTTTGTACTAATATTATGTTATATGCTCAATGAAGAGTTTCTCCCTGGATGGCCTATCAATGGTGCTGGATTCTGTCAAGGTCTTATGTATCCAAAAGAATAGTTTTGATCTGAACAAGATTATTGGCTTGCTGCAATGCTTTCCATGTCTGGAGAAGTTGTATATAAAGGTGATAATTTCACGCACATTGGAAGCCCGCATATAGTGTACTAGAATTAACCATTCAGCAGTTGCTCTTTCGACACTCTTTTTTTAGACCTTAACTGTTTTCAATCTTCATGTCTACTTAGGCAACAAGACGGGGTAAGAAAGTTATAACCAATCGGTGGATTCGTAAGCATCGGGATTTTCTCACTTCTCATGAGATTCGATTGAAGACAATAACGCTAGAACAATATGTAGCCAACCGTGCAAACACTAGATGTGTCACATTCTTCCTGCTGAATGCGAGGTTACTATTGTCCATCAGGCTTAAGTTTATCATTAGCATGGTTTTGACGGATGGGTATGTCGAAGAGGAAAAAAAGGAGTTTCAGGTGGGAAAAAGAGCTTTTGAACGTGCCGGGCTTCTATTTGCAACATATTATGGTCATAATCTAGTAAATTTTATGACCCAGGATGTTCATTGTATGGACCTGACCGATCGATTTGACTGTGACTGCCGAAAACAGTGCTGGAGTTAGATGTTGTTGCCCTTTTCAACCTGGGTTTTTTTGTAAACCTGATAAACAATTAACCCTCGTGCTTTTGTACAGTTTGTAAGCTGGAGTTAGATGTCCCTTCCCTTTTCAACTTGGTTGTGACTGTCATATTTTCTTTGAAACAAGGCGAATGGCTTGCCATTCGTTTAATTTAGAGTGAAATATTGTAACAAATCCCAACCAAGGGAAATAACATCACTCTCGCCGGCTGCTTGAGCTCACTGTGCATTACAGCCCCCACCAGCACCCACAAACTTATTTCAAACTAGCACATCAAATGGGCTGTAAATTTTCATAGGAAAGGCTGCATGACCGTGACATATTTGGATTCTGACATTTGGGACCCGCGACGAAATAGCCTATCCAAGGTGGTGTCGACTTACTAGCCAGTCAACAAATGATTCTGCCTACTAGCCGTTGGATTGACATCCAACATATGTTGTGTACCTTCTACCTTTTGTATTCTTCTTCCTCCAGCCGCCCAAACCAAAACACCACGTCGGCTCCGCCTGCTCCCGCCTCCCATGGCTGGCTGCACCTCCGCCGCCCTACTATACGTACCCTCCAACGTTGGCCAGTCCCTCCCTCTATTCCCCCACACGTCCTGTTATTCTCCTGCGACGTCAGCCCCAACACGCACCCGCACCCGAACCAGTCAACCCTCGTACTCCCCTCCGCCTGCGACTGGACCGGCGCATCTTCCACGGCTCCTGTTCGTTCCACCCGAGGCCTCGCCGTCGTCCTCCGCCTTGCAGCCTTGGTTTGCTCGCCGTGCGCGGTGCGCCGCCCTCTTGCGTTGTCAATGTCGTCCACAATTGAGAGGAACAAGGAGATGACTGTACGTGGAGAGGATGATAGTAGGGACCCACCAGCGTCATGTGGCAGTACGCAAGCAAGTGCCTCTATATTACAAGCCCAAAAATATGGTTCCTCCTAATGGTTGGACATCTGGGGCTCACGCCATTGTCAACGTAGTCAATAAACAAGAGAATTACACTACGGGCGGCTCACACCAGGGACCCAGCAGGTCGTGCAGTTTTTTTTTGAGGAACAAGAAGTTGTTATTTATACTAGTTTCAGCGACGGATCAGGGTAACAATGGGGCTGTGCGGGGGCTGTGGCCCGTCTAGCCACGGTTTTATTGGCCACATGCATTATGCGAGGGGTGCAGCCGCTCCAATATAGGGGCCACCCCATGTGGGATTTCAACGGTGAGAATGACACCACCCGTCATGGTCGCACGGGGCCAGGATCATCAGTAAATCTGGTGAAGATCCTGTTCGGCTTGCCGGACTCGTCGTCATTGAAGCTTGGTTCGGGGGCTACTGAGGGAGTCCCGGACTAGGGGGTGTACGGACAGCCGAACTATCATGATCGGCCGGACTCCAAGACTATGAAGATACAAGATTGAAGACTTCGTCCCGTGTCCGGATGGTACTTTCCTTGGCGTGGAAGGCAAGCCTGGCGATACGGATATGTAGATCTCCTACCGTTGAAACCGACTCTGTGTAACCCTAGCCCTCTCCGGTGTCTATATAAACCGGATGGCTTTAGTACGTAGGACGAACAACAATCATACCATAGGCTAGCTTCTAGGGTTTAGCCTCCATGATCTCGTGGTAGATCTACTCTTGTAACACACATCATTAATATTAATCAAGCAGGACGTAGGGTTTTACCTCCATCAAGAGGGCCCGAACCTGGGTAAAACATCGTGTCCCTTGTCTCCTTTTACCATCCGCCTAGACGCACAATTCGGGACCCCCTACCCCAGATCTGCCAGTTTTGACACCGACAGCGACCCTGCCCCCACCGGATCCCAGGAACCCATAGAATCTCGGGTGGACCACATCAGCGGTCTCCCGGACGCCGTCCTTGGGGAGATCATCTTGCTTCTCCCCACAAAGGATTGCTGGCGCACCCAAGTCCTGTCAATTCAGTGGCGCCCTCTATGGCGCGCCGTGCCCCTTAATCTCGACTGTTGTCAGCTATCTCTCTTCAGTGATTTTGAAATCCCCAGAGCCATCATCTCCTCCCACCAGGGCTCTGTTCAAAGCCTCTCCATCCCGTCATGCTACCTAAGCAAGCATACCATGCCCTGCACGGTGGACGCCTAGCGGAAATCCCCTGAATTCATAGAACTACAGCTGCTTGAGTTCTACTATTCCCCTGGAAATCACATACCACATACCGAATGCCATGAACTTGTGCCCTCAGCAACGATGTCCATCTCGCGGTTTTCTTAATCTCTCCACACCGCCACCTTTGCGCTGTGCTACCTACCTGACAATCTGGTACTAAACCTTCGACTCCCATTTCTCAACAAACTTCCACTTGTGCGGGTTTGTATATCGGAGGCCTCATTGCACAGCATCATCCACTCCAGTTGCCCTGCCCTAGAGTGCTTGGTGCTTGTTTTCACAGTTAGAATCGGTTGTCTCCAAATAAAGTCACCTAACCTTGTAAGAATTGGAATTTCTTTTGACGGAAGGCAGCTCATCATCCAAGATGCCCCTTCACTTCAACGGTTGATCCTTGATTCTAGTTATTCACCGTTGCAAATAACCATCCTCTCTACGCCTAAACTGGAGACCTTGGGTGTAATACATGATCTTTGTGCTCATTTCAATATGGTGTTTGGCTCCACAGTTCTTCAGGTACTTTATATTATCATCTACACTTGTAACCAAAAGCTGCATTTTAAATTTCTGCGCATAAGTTATATATCATCTTGGAGTACACATTTTGTACTAATATTATGTTCTATGCTCAATGAAGAGTTTCTCCCTGGATGGCCTATCAATGGTGCTGGATTCTGTCAAGGTCTTATGTATCCAAAAGAATAGTTTTGATCTGAACAAGATTATTGGCTTGCTGCAATGCTTTCCATGTATGGAGAAGTTGTATATAAAGGTGATAATTTCACGCACATTGGAAGCCCGCATATAGTGTACTAGAATTAACCATTCAGCAGTTGCTCTTTCGACACTCTTTTTTTAGACCTTAACTGTTTTCAATCTTCATGTCTACTTAGGCAACAAGACGGGGTAAGAAAGTTATAACCAATCGGTGGATTCGTAAGCATCGGGATTTTCTCACTTCTCATGAGATTCGATTGAAGACAATAACGCTAGAACAATATGTAGCCAACCGTGCAAACACTAGATGTGTCACATTCTTCCTGCTGAATGCGAGGTTACTATTGTCCATCAGGCTTAAGTTTATCAGCAGCATGGTTTTGACGGATGGGTATGTCGAAGAGGAAAAAAAGGAGTTTCAGGTGGGCAAAAGAGCTTTTGAACATGCCGGGCTTCTATTTGCAACATATTATGGTCATAATCTGGTAAATTTTATGACCCAGGATGTTCATTGTATGGACCTGACCGATCCATTTGACTGTGACTGCCGAAAACAGTGCTGGAGTTAGATGTTGTTGCCCTTTTCAACCTGGGTTTTTTTGTAAACCTGATAAACAATTAACCCTCGTGCTTTTGTACAGTTTGTAAGCTGGAGTTAGATGTTCCTTCCCTTTTCAACTTGGTTGTGACTGTCATATTTTCTTTGAAACAAGGCGAATGGCTTGCCATTCGTTTAATTTAGAGTGAAATATTGTAGCAAATCCCAACCAAGGGAAATAACATCACTCTCGCCGGCTGCTTGAGCTCACTGTGCATTACAGAACCCAAGTGATTAGCCCCCACCAGCACCCACAAACTTATTTCAAACTAGCACATCAAATGGGCTGTAAATTTTCATAGGAAAGGCTGCATGACCGTGACATATTTAGATTCTGACATTTGGGACCCGCGAGGAAATAGCCTATCCAAGGTGGTGTCGACTTACTAGCCAGTCAACAAATGATTCTGCCTACTAGCCGTTGGATTGACATCCAACATATGTTGTGTATCTTCTACCTCTTGTATTCTTCTTCCTCCAGCCGCCCAAACCAAAACACCACGTCGGCTCCGCCTGCTCACGCCTCCCATGGCTGGCTGCACCTCCGCCGCCCTACTATACGTACCCTCCAACGTTGGCCAGTCCCTCCCTCTATTCCCCCACACGTCCTGTTATTCTCCAGCGACGTCAGCCCCAACACGCACCCGCACCTGAACCAGTCAACCCTCGTACTCCCCTCCGCCTGCGACTGGACCGGCGCATCTTCCACGGCTCCTGTTCGTTCCGCCCGAGGCCTCGTCGTCGTCCTCCGCCTTGTAGCCTTGGTTTGCTCGCCGTGCGCGGTGCGCCGCCCTCTTGCGCTGTCAATGTCGTCCACAATTGAGAGGGACAAGGAGATGACTGTACGTGGAGAGGATGATAGTAGGGACCCACCAGCATCATGTGGCAGTACGCAAGCAAGTGCCTCTATATTACAAGCCCAAAAATATGGTTCCTCCTAATGGTTGGACATCTGGGGCTCACGCCATTGTCAACGTAGTCAATAAACAAGAGAATTACACTACGAGCGGCTCACACCAGGGACCCAGTAGGTCGTGCAGTTTTTTTTTTGAGGAACAAGAAGTTGTTATTTATACTAGTTTCAGCGACGGATCAGGGTAACAACGGGGCTGTGCGGGGGCTGTGGCCCGTCTAGCCACGGTTTTATTGGCCACATGCATTATGCGAGGGGTGCAGCCGCTCCAATATAGGGGCCACCCCATGTGGGATTTCAACGGGGAGAATGACGCCACCCGTCATGGCCGCACGGGGCCGGGATCATCAGTAAATCTGGTGAAGATCCTGTTCGGCTTGCCGGACTCGTCGTCATTGAAGCCTGGTTCGGGGGCTACTGAGGGAGTCCCAGACTAGGGGGTGTACGGACAGCCGAAGTATCATGATCGGCGGGACTCCAAGACTATGAAGATACAAGATTGAAGACTTCGTCCCGTGTCCGGATGGGACTTTCCTTGGCGTGGAAGGCAAGCCTGGCGATACGGATATGTAGATCTCCTACCGTTGTAACCGACTCTGTGTAACCCTAGCCCTCTCCGGTGTCTATATAAACCGGATGGCTTTAGTCCGTAGGACGAACAACAATCATACCATAGGCTAGCTTCTAGGGTTTAGCCTCCTTGATCTCGTGGTAGATCTACTCTTGTAACACACATCATCAATATTAATCAAGCAGGACGTAGGGTTTTACCTCCATCAAGAGGGCCCGAACCTGGGTAAAACATCGTGTCCCTTGTCTCCTGTTACCATCCGCCTAGACGCATAGTTCGGGACCCCCTACCCGAGATCCGCCAGTTTTGACACCGACAGCGACCCTGCCCCCACCGGATCCCAGGAACCCATAGAATCTCGGGTGGACCGCATCAGCGATCTCCCGGACGCCGTCCTTGGGGAGATCATCTTGCTTCTCCCCACAAAGGATTGCTTCCGCACCCAAGTCCTGTCAATTCAGTGGCGCCCTCTATGGCGCGCCGTGCCCCTTAATCTCGACTGTCGTCAGCTATCTCTCTTCAGTGATTTTGAAATCCCCAGAGCCATCATCTCCTCCAACCAGGGCTCTGTTCAAAGCCTCTCCATCCCGTCATGCTACCTAAGCAAGCATACCATGCCCTGCACGGTGGACTCCTAGCGGAAATCCCCTGAATCCATAGAACTACAGCTGCTTGAGTTCTACTATTCCCCTGGAAATCACATACCACATACCGAATGCCATGAACTTGTGCCCTCAGCAACGATGTCCATCTCGCGGTTTTCTTAATCTCTCCACACCGTCACCTTTGCGCTGTGCTACCTACCTGACAATCTGGTACTAAACCTTCGCCTCCCATTTCTCAAGAAACTTCCACTTGTGCGGGTTCGTATATCGGAGGCCTCATTGCACAGCATCATCCACTCCAGTTGCCCTGCCCTAGAGTGCTTGGTGCTTGTTTTCACAGTTAGAATCGGTTGTCTCCAAATAAATTCAACTAACCTTGTAAGAATTGGAATTTCTTTTGACAGAAGGCACCTCATCATCCAAGATGCCCCTTCACTTCAACGGTTGATCCTTGATTCTAGTTATTCACCGTTGCAAATAACCGTCCTATCTACGCCTAAACTGGAGACCTTGGGTGTAATACATGATCTTTGTGCTCATTTCAATATGGTGTTTGGCTCCACAGTTCTTCAGGTACTTTATATTATCATCTACACTTGTAACCAAAAGCTGCATTTTAAATTTCTGCGCATAAGTTATATATCATCTTGGAGTACACATTTTGTACTAATATTATGTTCTATGCTCAATGAAGAGTTTCTCCCTGGATGGCCTATCAATGGTGCTGGATTCTGTCAAGGTCTTATATATCCAAATGAATAGTTTTGATCTGAACAAGATTATTGGCTTGCTGCAATGCTTTCCATGTCTGGAGAAGTTGTATATAAAGGTGATAATTTCACGCACATTGGAAGCCCGCATATAGTGTACTAGAATTAACCATTCAGCAGTTGCTCTTTCGACACTCTTTTTTTAGACCTTAACTGTTTTCAATCTTCATGTCTACTTAGGCAACAAGACGGGGTAAGAAAGTTATAACCAATCGGTGGATTCGTAAGCATCGGGATTTTCTCACTTCTCATGAGATTCGATTGAAGACAATAACGCTAGAACAATATGTAGCCAACCGTGCAAACACTAGATGTGTCACATTCTTCCTGCTGAATGTGAGGTTACTATTGTCCATCAGGCTTAAGTTTATCAGCAGCATGGTTTTGACGGATGGGTATGTCGAAGAGGAAAAAAAGGAGTTTCAAGTGGGCAAAAGAGCTTTTGAACGTGTCGGGCTTCTATTTGCAACATATTATGGTCATAATCTCGTAAATTTTATGACCCAGGATGTTCATTGTATGGACCTGACCGATCCATTTGACTGTGACTGCCGAAAACAGTGCTGGAGTTAGATGTTGTTGCCCTTTTCAACCTGGGTTTTTTTGTAAACCTGATAAACAATTAACCCTCGTGCTTTTGTACAGTTTGTAAGCTGGAGTTAGATGTTCCTTCCCTTTTCAACTTGGTTGTGACTGTCATATTTTCTTTGAAACAAGGCGAATGGCTTGCCATTCGTTTAATTTAGAGTGAAATATTGTAACAAATCCCAACCAAGGGAAATAACATCACTCTCACCGGCTGCTTGAGCTCACTGTGCATTACAGAACCCAAGTGATTAGCCCCCACCAGCACCCACAAACTTATTTCAAACTAGCACATCAAATGGGCTGTAAATTTTCATAGGAAAGGCTGCATGACCGTGACATATTTGGATTCTGACATTTGGGACCCACGAGGAAATAGCCTATCCAAGATGGTGTCGACTTACTAGCCAGTCAACAAATGATTCTGCCTACTAGCCGTTGGATTGACATCCAACATATGTTGTGTATCTTCTACCTCTTGTATTCTTCTTCCTCCAGCCGCCCAAACCAAAACACCACGTCGGCTCCGCCTGCTCCCGCCTCCCATGACTGGCTGCACCTCCGCCGCCCTACTATACGTACCCTCCAACGTTGGCCAGTCCCTCCCTCTATTCCCCCACACGTCCTGTTATTCTCCAGCGACGTCAGCCCCAACACGCACCCGCACCCGAACCAGTCAACCCTCGTACTCCCCTCCGCCTGCGACTGGACCGGCGCATCTTCCACGGCTCCTGTTCGTTCCGCCCGAGGCCTCGCCGTCGTCCTTCGCCTTGCAGCCTTGGTTTGCTCGCCGTGCGCGGTGCGCCGCCCTCTTGCGTTGTCAATGTCGTCCACAATTGAGAGGAACAAGGAGATGACTATACGTGGAGAGGATGATAGTAGGGACCCACCAGCGTCATGTGGCAGTACACAAGCAAGTGCCTCTATATTACAAGCCCAAAAATATGGTTCCTCCTAATGGTTGGACATCTGGGGCTCACGCCATTGTCAACATAGTCAATAAACAAGAGAATTACACTACGAGCGGCTCACACCAGGGACCCAGCAGGTCGCGCAGTTTTTTTTTTGAGGAACAAGAAGTTGTTATTTATACTAGTTTCAGCGACGCATCAGGGTAACAACGGGGCTGTGCGGGGGCTGTGGCCCGTCTAGCCAGGGTTTTATTTATTTTTACCACATCATGAGCCTAGTTGTGTTTTTTTCTTGCTGAAAATGGCTAGCCCAGTTCTATTTTTTTAAAAGAAATACCCAAACAAGGCCTACTTGCTTTATCGGCCGTACTGGGCTGCAAATCTTTCAAGACGAGGAGAGTTTCATTCGGTTTGCCCAGAAATGGGTTGTACATTTTTAAAACACATCAAACTTGGAATTAGTTTCAAAAAAAAATTCATTACAAGATTTTAAATTCCATTGATTTTTATGCGTGGACAATATTTGGATTTTATATTTATATAAATTATTTTTCAAAATAGTTTGGATGTGAATCGATTTTTCTTGATTAAAAACAGTTGACCGCACCGAAATATGCAAAATTTCGTATACTTTTTAACCGTGGCCACAATATGGGGTGTAATGCTAACGAAAAGAAGATGGGCTCCAAAAAAATTCTTAAGAATTAGCAAATGGGTTGTACATTATTAGAAATAATGGCAGATGGGTTGTATGCTGTTTTCCACAGATTTGAGGCTGAGTTGTGCGCCTACTACAGGTTGACGCGTATGCTTTCATAAAAAAAGGTTGACGCACACGCAACGCCCTGTCAACTTAGTCAACACACAAGAGTAGTGACTGTTAGATTCCCATCCAAGGGCTGCCGTGCTTCTTCAATCTCTGCTCTTCATGCTCCAGTCGCTCAAACAAGCGCCGGCGGGACTGCCTGCTCCCTCCTCCCGCGGTCGGCTATGCTGTCGCACAGGCCTCACGACCCCACCATACTCCCATCGCTGGCCTAGCCATCCCTCTACTCACCCACACCTGTCCTGATTCTCCGGGGACGGCAGACGAACCAGTAAACCCTCGTACTCCTCCGCGTGGGAAACAACTGCTGAGTATTCCCTGGCTCCGTGTTGTTCCCTTTCTAGGCCTCACCGTCGTCCACCGCCCTGGTGCTCTCGGTGTGGCCTGGTCAACATGGTCAATGAATGACATCCATCGGAAGTGTACTGTACGTGGAGAGGCTGACAGCTAGGTCCATGGCCGCACGCAAGGAAATGCCTCCTTAGTACACGCAAAATAACGATTCCTCCACCTGACAGCTAGGACCCACAGGAAGGGCCTCTGTATTTCGCGAAAAAAATGTTCCCCCCGCTAACAGGTCGGACCCACCATCTATATCTTCGCACGCAAGGAAGTGCCTCTCTTATTACGCCCAAAAAATGAATACTCCCCTGCTAGCTGGGACCCACCATATTGTTGGGCTGACTTGTGGGCCTACTAAGTTGACGGGGACAGAGGGCTTTGTCAACTTAGTCAATACTCCAGTGACCATATGATTTCCATCCAACGGCCATAGTGCTTCTTCAACCTCTGGTCTTCTTGCTCCAGCCGCCCAAACCAGCGCCGGTTGTGCCACCTGCTACTGCCTCCCATGGCCGGCTATGCTACCACGGAGGCCTCACCGCCCCCATACTACTCCCACCACTGGCTAGGCCATCCCTCCACTCACCCACACCCCATGTTATTCTGCAGCGACGGCAGCCTCACACCATAGTCGAACCAGCGAACCCTCGTACTCCTCTCCGCGTGGGCATCCACTGCCGCGTCTTCCCCGGCTCCGCGTCGTCCCCTTCCTAGGCCTCGCCGTCGTCCACCGCCGTGGTGCTCTCGGCGCGGCATGGTCAATGTGGTCAATGACCGACTTCCATCGGAAGAGTACTGTACGTGGAGAGGCTGACAGCTGGGTCCACGGCAGCCGCAAGGAAGTGCCTCCTTATTACGCAGAAAATAATTATTTCTCCACCTGACAGCAGGGACCCACCAGATGGGCCACCAGTATTTTGCAAAAAAAACATTTCCCGCTGACTGCTGGGACCCACCGGACGGGCCGCCATATTTCGTGAAAAAAACGTCCCCCCCCCCCGCTGTCAGCTCGGACCCATCAGAAGTGCCTCCTTATTACGATTTACGCACGAAAAAAAATAAATACTCCCCCGGCTAGCTGGGACCCACCTTGGTGGGAGGCTGACTTGTGGGCCTACTAAGTTGACGGGGATGGAGGGCTTTGTCAACTTAGTTAATATGAACGATTCTACCTCCAGTGACCGTACAATGTCCATCCAACGGCCATAGTGCTTCTTCAACCTCTGTTCCTCTTGCTCCAGCCGCCCAAAGCAGCGCCAGTCATGCCGCATGCTCCTGCCTCCCGTGGTCGGCTATGCTGCCGCGGAGGCCTCACCGCCCCCTACTATTCCCACCGCTGGCCAGGCCCTGTGGCGACGGCAGCCTCACACTGCAGCCGAACCAGTGAACCCTCGTACTCCTCTCTGCACGGGCTTCCACTACCACGTCTTCCCCGGCTCCGCGTCGTCCCCTTCCTAGGCCTCGCCGTCGTCCACCGCCGTGGTGCTCTCCGTGCGGCGTGGTCAATGTGGTCAAGGAACGACTTCCATCGGAAGAGTACTACAGTGGAGAGGCTGACAGCTGGGTCCACGGCGGCCGCAAGGAAGTGCCTCCTTATTACGCGCAAAATAATTATTCCTCCACCTGACAGCAGGGACCCACCGGACGGGCCACCGTATTTTGCGAAAAAAACATTTCCCCCTGACTGCTGGGACCCACCAGCTACACCTTCGCACGCAAGGAAGTGCCTCCAGGCAAAAAAAATGATTCGCCCCCTGACTGCTGGGACCCACTAGCTACATTTTCCCATGCAAGAAAGTGCCTGACAGTCAGGACCTACCTGGTCGAAGCGTATGTAGCATTGTCATTCTGGTCGCGAACGTGTACGTACATATATACTGGTCGATGTAGAGGCGCGCACATGTCGTAGTAGAGGCGCGCACGTAGCATGTACATGTACGTATAGCGGCGAGTGTGCAAGACAGAAAATACGGCCACGTATGTGTACATATGGGCGGGGTCTCAAACGCCTACTCGCGCATACGTACGGCCAGGGCTCATGTACATGGCTGGGTCGGAATGGAGAAACAGTGTCGTCGTCGTGTTCATGGGGAGCCAACCGGCTGGGTCGGAACGAAATGCGTCGTCATGTTCATCCGGAGGGCTTGGACGGAACAGGCGACGGAAATGAGGCCTGGCGTACTGCAGAACAGAGGAAACGGCCTTGTGTTCGACCGGCCACATTTGAAATGGGATCCTGTTCATCGGGAGGGGTCTGGCGTACCACAAAATGGACGAAACAGACCTCCTATGGTCGAAACGGGGGTCCTGTTGATCGGGAGGGGTGTGGCGTACCGCAAAACGGACGAAACGGACTTGTGTTGGAGTGCTATGGTCGAAACGGGGGTCCTGTTCATCGGGAGGGGTGTGGCGTACCGCAAAACGGGACTCCACGGGATATTGTTCATCTCCACCGTCGACCTCCTCCAGCCTCCACGGGCTACCGTCGACCTCCTCTAGCCTCCACGGGCTCCTGTTCATCCAGCCTCCACCGCGCGCTACTCCACTAGCTACTGTTCAACCACCCCTCTCCATGGGCTCCTATTCAACCACCCCTCCACGGGCACCCCTCCACCGTCTACTGTTCATCCAGCCCTCCACGGGGTCCTGTTCATCC
>NC_041391.1:621020996-621056837 GCF_002162155.2 Triticum dicoccoides
CATCAAGAGGCAGCATTGATCAGCTTCAGTTAGCAGCAGTAGCGAAGGAATCGCTTGATCGGGTTCAGTTAACAGCCATCGATCGATCGCTTGGGTTCAGTAACGAGTAGCCTACAGTGCAATCGCTCGGGTTTAGTTAGATCCCAATGCCTTGCTCGGGTTCAGTTAAAGCCAACTCCTCATACACACGCGCGTATGAGTACGAGAGAAACGCGCATCGCTCGGCCCCCAACCACCCACCGTAACCGGGAACTCCCCGAAATTTTCCTCACCCTATCTTCTACCATGGCTTTTTCCGTCATGGATGGCCCAAAGAATGTCATGCAGCTGCGTCTCCAGCACGCCCAGGACGAAAAGCCCATTTTCTGTCATGATTTTTTATCATAGAAGTAGGAGCCCACCACATCTATGATGATACCGGGTTTTGTCACAATTATCGTCATAGAAGTGTCATAAGTATGACAGGGGGAAAATTCGTTCGGCCCAAAATGTCATCGTTCTTTTTTTGTAGTGAAATAAAGTTGCTCTCATCATATTTCTTCGTATGGATTTGGCAGGGTTGATAGAGAATGTCACTCTTCGGGGTGGCTTGATTCTTTCCCTTCTATTATTTCTTCTGGTTTGGGAGCCTTTGCCTTTGCCTTGGCCGGCCAGGACTCCAGCCTCAACTTTCCGCTTGTGCTTCTTGCCCTTGTTGTTGTCCGACTAATGTGTGTCGCTTGCTCTGCTTTTGCCGCTTCTCAGTCGGTCTTCCTCTTCACCATTGGCATACCGATTGGCTATCTCCATAGACCGACTGAGAATTGGGGTCTCAGTTCAGCCGAACTTCATGTTCAGCTCTCGGTATATGACTCCAGCCTTGAAGGCGCAGATCGCCTGGTGCTCGATGACATTCTCCATCGTGTTGTGTAGGGTGGTCCACCGCTGAATGTACTCACGAGAGTCTCATTTTGTCTCTGCATGCAATGCTGCAGCTCGGCCAAACGACCCGATTGCTTGTAAGTGCCTTCAAAGGTCTTGACAAACACTCTCGCCAAATCATCCTAGCAGTAAATGCTACCAGGCGGGAGCTGTGTGAGCCATTCCCGAGCAGAGCCTTCGAGCATCAGCGACAGGTGTATCATGGCCATGTTGTCGTTGCCATCGCCGATATGGACTACCACCCGGTAATCCTCTATCTAGATCTCTGGCTTAAACTCACTAGTGAACTTGCTGATCCCTTTGGCCAACCTGAAGTTGTTGGGGATCTTTGTCGCATGTATGTACCGGTTGAAACATTTGGGACCCGAAGGTATGAAACCACTCGGAATATCTGCATCTTGGCCTTCACGCAATGCCCGGCCCATGTCGACCAGGTTCTGAGCGAGAAGGGGTCTCGCGTAGAATTGCGGGTCTCGGGTGTCCCTCGTGTGACAAGAAGGACTTGGCCTAGGATCGCCATTGTGTGTTCGTTTGTCATCGTAGGGCTGGCGCCCGTATGCACCATCTCATGGTGGAAGCATCAGGGCATGATCGTGATTGTCGTGGCGCCAGGGTGACGCAACCTGATCACGCCTCCGATCTTCACAGTGATCTCTCGAGGAGGATGTGACTCGGTGCTTGCCGGAGCTGAGTGGGCTATGGGCCGACCGAACGGTTTTTGCGCGCACCAACGCGCTATGAATGCGATCTCTGGACTGGGATACTGCCACATTCTACGACAGCGTTGTCTTCAGGTGCGCCTAGATCTGTCGAATCCCCTCTCCGGCTACGGAACTAGACGGCTGGATGGAATCCGCGATCTGAGTAGCGGCTGCCAGGTTTTCTAGGGGAGTACTAAGGACTTGATACTTACGAGGTTGGTCACTCGATTAAAGCTAGCGCTTGTGCCGACTAGAGTTGTGTTGGCAGCGGGCTCGATCGTCCAACTCCCAGTGAAGCCGTTCAAGGCGGTTGCGCTCGGCCAGGGTGGCTAGGCGGGTCAATTCCATGGCCAGCGCCACAAGGGTCGTCCCATTGATGGGGGTGTTCAGGAGCTTTTCATTCTTGCGGCGAAGCTCATCACGCTGCTCCCGGGTGAGAGCCTCAGGCACACACAACTCGTGAACCACGCCGCCGCCGCCAGTGTTGCCGTGTGATGCACCCACATGACCGTCCTGAACATCCGTGTACCCTAGGGGCATGCGATGCTCGAAGTTGTCCGCCATGAGAACTTCGGCGGTCAACTCAACACTTTCGCACTTGGAATCTCCTCGGAGGAATCACCGAGTGACCCATCAGACAGGTCGAGGGCGGGCTCGCTGAATTCGAGAGCCGCCGCAGCCTAGATGGCCACAACGTGCTTGATCCAGCACTGTAGCCGTGAGCGTCCGGAACACTTGCGGCGGCGTGTGATGAGAGGGTGGTTGTCCACTTGGTACAGAGCCGAGGGCTACCGGAGAAGGACTCTATAGGAGGATGCGCGGAAGTGCACCGCACCACGGACAGTCAGCGCCTCCACGTCCAGCGGGGCCTCGCGAAGCCATGCTGAGTCGTCGGTGATGAAGGAGATTGTCCCGAAACAGATTTTGCCACCGACTAACATGATGATGAAGAAATCCACCTATGCCGTGAAACTTTGGCTAGACCCCTGACAACCCACCAGTGTAGGGGATTGCAACCTTTTTCGAGGGTAGAGTATTCAACCCAAATTTATTGATTCGACACAAGGGGAGCCAAGGAATATTCTCAAGTATTAGCAGCTGAGTTGTCAATTCAACCACACCTGAAAGACATAATATCTACAGCAAAGTATTTTGTAGCAAAGTAGTATGGAAGTAACGGTAACGGTGGCAAAAGTAACAGTAGCAGTTTTGTAGCAATCGTAACAGTGGCAACGAAAAAGTAACTAAGAAAAGATCAATATGTGAAAATATCATAGGCAATGGATCAATGATGGATAATAATGTCAGATGGCATTCATCATGCAATAGATATAACCTAGGGTGACACAGAACAGGCTCCAATTCATCAATATAATGTAGGCACGTATTCCAAATATAGTCATACGTGCTTATGGAAAAGAACTTGCATGGCATCTTTTGCCCTACCCTCCCGTGGTAGCGTGGTCCTAATGGAAACTAAGGGATATTAAGCCCTCCTTTTAATAGAGAACCAGACCAAAGCATTAGCACTTAGTGAATACATGAACTCCTCAAACTACGGTCATCACCGGGAAGTGTCCTGACTATTGTCACTCCGGGGTTGCCGGATCATAACAAGTAGTAGGTGACTACAACTTGCAAGATCAGATCAAGAACACAAATATCTTCATGGAAACATAAAGGGTTCACATCTGAATTCATGGCACTTGGGCCCTAGTGACAAGCATTAAGCATAGCAAAGTCATAGCAACATCAATCTCATAAGACAGTGGATACTAGGGATCAAACCCTAACAAAACTAACTCAATTACATGATAAATCTCATCCAACCCATCACCGTCCAGCAAACCTACGATGGAATTACTCACGCACGACGGTGAGCATCATGAAATTGGTGATGGAGGATGGTTGATGATGACGACAGCGACGGATTCCCCTCTCCGGAGCCCCGAACGGACTCCAGATGTGCCCTCCCAATGAAGAATAGGAGGCGGCAACGGCTCCGTATCATAAATCATGATGCATCCTTCCCTCTGATTTTATTCTCCCCGAATGTGAATATATGGAGTTGGAGTTGAGGTCGGTGGAGGTCTAGGGGACCCACAAGGTAGGGGCGCGCCCTCCGCCCTTGTGGACAGTCGGTGGGTCCCCCTCTGCTGATTCTTTCGCAAATATTTTTTACTTATTAAAAAAATATTCTCCGTGAAGTTTCAGGTCCCGAGAACTTTTATTTCTGCACAAAAATAACACCATGACAATTCTGCTGAAAACAGCGTCAGTGCAGGTTAGTTCCATTCAGATCATGCAAATTAGAGTCGGAAACAAGGGCAAAAGAGTTTGGAAAAGTAGATACGATGGAGACGTATCAACTCCCCCAAGCTTAACCCATTGCTTATCCTCAAGAAACTCAGTTGATAAACTAAAAGTGATAAAGAAAAACTTTTACAAACTCTGTTTGATCTTGTTGTTGCAAATATGTATAGCCTGCATTCAGGTTTTCAGCAAAGATCATGAACTAGCCATATTCACAATAACATTTAGGTCTCACGTTTACTCACATCAATGGCGTAATCAACTAGCGAGCAATAATAATAAATCTTGGATAACAACACTTTTTTCAAAACAATCATGATATGATATAACAAGATGGTATCTCGCTAGCCCTTTCTGAGACCGCAAAACATAAATGCAGAGCATCCCTGAAGATCAAGGACTGGCTAGACATTGTAATTCATGGTGAAAGAGATCCAGTCACAGTCATACTCATTATCAATTAATAACAACGCATACAAATGATAGTGGTGCTCTCTAACTGGTGCTTTTTATAAGAGGATGATGACTCAATAATAAAAGCAAATAGATAGGACCTTCGCAAAGGGAAGTAGGGATTTGGAGAGGTGCCAGAGCTCGAGTTTTTGAAACAGAGATAAATAATTTTGAGCGGTATGCTTTCATTGTCAACATAACAACCGAGAGATCTCGGAATGTTCCATACTAGACACATTATAGGCGGTTCCCAAACAAAATGGTAAATTTTTTACTCCCCCTCCACGAACAAGCACACTCCACGGCTGGTCCAAACAACGGGTACCGTCCAACTAACAACAATCCTGGGGGGAGTTTTGTTTGATATTTATTTTGATTTGATTTGAGCATGGAACTGGGCATCCCAATTACCAGACATTTTCTCATGAATGACGAGCGGAGTCCACTCATCGTGAGAAACCCACCTAGCATGGAAGATACTGACAGCCCCTAGTCGCTACATGAGTGATTCGGGCATACAAAATAGATTATCATTTGAAGGTTTGCAGTTTGGCACATGCAAATTTACTTGGAACGGCAGGTAAATGCCGCATATAGGTAGGTATGGTGGACTCATATGGAAAAACTTTGGGTTTATGGAAGTGGATGCACAAGCAGTATTCCCGCATAGTACAAGTGAAGGCTAGCAAGAGACTAGGGAGCGACCAACTAGAGAGCGACAACGGTCATAAACATGCATTGAGATTAACCAACATTGAGTGCAAGCATGAGTAGGATATAAATCACCATGAACATAAATATCATGGAGGCTATGTTGATTTTGTTTCAACTACATGCGTGAACATGTGCCAAGTCAAGCCACTTGAATCATTCAAAGGAGGATAAGCATGGCATGAGTAACTATAATATCTAATTGTCATTGCAAAGATGTTTAATTCATGATAAGCTGAATCAAGAACGATGAGCTAATCATATTTACAAAAACAAGATAGGTCAAGTTCATACCAGCTTTTCCTCATCTCAATCATTTCATCATATATCGTCATTATTTCCTTTCACTTGCATGACCGAACTGTGTGAATAGTAATAATAGTGCACATGCATTGGACTAAGCTGGATCTGCAAACATTTATTCAAAGGAGAAGACAAGGTAATATGGGCTCTTTGTTAGATCAACAATAATGCATATGAGAGCCACTCAACATTTTCATCGTGGTCTTCTCCTCTCGACCCCCAAAGAAAAGAAAAAGAATTTCAAAGAAATACACTGAAATGTTTTTGGAGTTTTTTGTTTTTTTGAAGAAAGTAAAACAAGAACGAGAAAAAATGTTTACATGGGAAAGCTCCTAACAAGCAAAAGAAGAATGAGAAATCTTTTTGGTTTTTGTTTTAATATTACTACTACATAAACATGGAAAGGAAACTAAACAGAAGCTACAACTTTTTTTTGGTTTTTCTCAAAGTTTTTGAAACACACAAAAAGAAAGCATGGATAATACAATGAAAAAGTATGAACACCGAGGAATGAATGTGTGAACATGAATGTAATGTCGATTAGAAATACATACTCCTCCAAACTTATGATTTTGGCCTAATTTGGTCTAGGGCCACTGGCGCGGCGGATATCCAAAGTTATAGTCGGGGTTGTACTGGGACGCGACAACTACAGCCTGAAGGGTTGCAGCATGGAGGCGAGCAGCTTCCACTTCTCTCTCATACCCATTTGCCCCTCGGTGGTTATAAAATATCTCCCTTTTACCTGAAAGTTAAAGAAGGCGGGAGCAGGAACAGTAATATGGACAACATGTTGTCTATCAAATATTAGTCGATACATGAGGGACTGCTCATTCCTTACAAGAAATTGGTAGCGTACCAAAGCATTATAATCAAGAAAAGCAGGTGGTAACTCTACGTCATTCCCCCTTATGGGTACTCCAAGATAATTAGCTAAACAGGTGGCATAAATCCCACCAAAAAGATCTCCATCCTTAGCATTAAGATGTAACCTCCTCGCGATAATAGCCCCTAAGTTATATCGCTTATCACCCAACACTGCACACTTGAGGACACTAAGGTCTGATGCACAAAGGTGGTTATGATCATGTTTACCATTAATGCATCTACCTATGAAGAGAGCAAAATAATGTATGGTAGGAAAATGAATGCTCCCCACGGAGGAGTGTGTGATATCTCTAGTTTCTCCCACAGTGATGCTAGCAAGGAAATCATTGTATATTCAGTTTTGTGAGTCTCACTATGAATGCCCCATTGGGGGATTTTGCATGCATCACTAAAATCTTCTAGGTCCATGGTATAAGATTTATCATAAATATCAAACAGGATAGTATGAGTATTACGCTGGGATGTAAATTTAAATCTTCGCACAAATGAATCAGTGAGGTGATAGTATTGTCGGCACTTATCTGACACGGAGTCCTCAAGGCCAGCATTTGTACGTATGCATCAAACTCATCCTTGAAACCTGCACGAACCATGAAGTCATCCAACGACCATTCGCAAGGCCGTACTGGAGCTTCTCTTGGTGGTTCAAGGTCCAGCTCATGTATCGCGAGCCTTGGGGCTTGCTTCCTCGAGGAACCACCTTGGTAAATCTTTCTAAACATTTTTCTTCCTCTGAAAAATTCTGAAACTGTTAGTGACTCAAAATAAAAGTGAACCAAACTCAACAAGATTGATATCAACTACTCCCACAAGTGCCTAGAGGCTATATCATGCATCAAAACTACTTGGGACCATATAATTTTGACATGCAAGCTCAAGAAAATGGTCACCACAGCAGCAAAAAATTGCAACAAATAAAGCACTAGAACAAAAACTAATTGGATGGTTGGAGGAGTCACATACCGATGAACAATCCCCAAAAACAGTTTGGCAAATGGACCTTTACACAAGGAGATCGAAAATCGCAGCAGGATGAGCAAGAACATGGGTTTGACCTATGGGATGATTTTTTCTGGAGGAAAACAAAGTGGATGGGTGCTGGAATAAGTGAGAGGGCCCACATGGGACCCATAAGGCAGGGGGCATGTCCTCCACCCTTGTGATCCACTAGTGCAACCCCCTAGTGTGTTCTCAGTGCCAAAAATTCTAAAATATTCTATGAAAAATCATACTAAATTTTCAGGGCATTTGGAGAACTTTTATTTTCGGGACATTTTTATTGCACGGATAATTCAGAACAGACAGATAATACTATTTTTACTTTATTTTAATCTAAATAACAAAAAGTAAAAGGTGGGTACAGAAAGTTTTGCTTTCTAAATTCATCCATCTCGTGCTCATTAAAAGCAATCTGTTAACAAGGTTGATCAAGTCTTATTAACAAACTTCTTTCGAATAACATGAAACTGGAGAATTTTTGAATAACACTAAGTTACCTCAAGGGGGATATGCATGTCCCCAACAATAAGAATATCATATTTCTTTTTGACAGCAGGGAGAGGGAATTCAAAACCACCAATAGTAATAGTTGAACATTTTCCAATAGAATTGATACTATGAACTTGAGGTTGTTTATTCGGAAGGTATATCATATGCACATTACCATTAACATGAAAAGTGACATTGCCTTTGTTGCAATCAATAACAGCCCCCACAGTATTCAAAAAGGGTCTACCAAGGATGATCAACAAATTGTCGTCCTCTAGAATATAAAGAATAACAAAGTTTGTTCAGATAGTAACATTTGCAATCACAATAGGCACATCCTCACAAATACCGATGGGTATAGTAGTTGATTTATCAGCCATTTGCAAAGAGATTTCAGCAGGTATCAACTTATTCAAATCAAGTCTATGATATAAAGATAAAGGCATAACACTAACACCAGCTCCAAGATCACATAAAGCAATTTTAACATAGTTTCTTTTAATGGAGCATGGTATAGTTGGTATTCCTGGATCTCCAAGTTTCTTAGGTATTCCACCCTTAAAAGGATAATTAGCAAGCATGGTGGAAATTCCAGCTTCTGGTATCTTTATTTTATTTGTAACAATATCTTCCATATACTTAGCATAAGGAGACATTTTCAACATATCGGTCAGAGGCATACGCAAAAGATAGGTCTAATAATTTCACAAAAGTGCTCAAAATCCTCATCATCCTTTTTCTTTGATGATTTAGGAGGAAAGGGCATGGGTTTCTGAACCCATGATTCTCTTTCTTTACCATGCTTCCTAGCAACGAAGTCTCTCTTATCATAACGTTGATTCTTTGATTGTGGGTTATCAAGATCAACAACAGGTTCTATCTCAACATCATTATCATTACTAGGTTGAGCATCAACATGAACATCATCATTAACATTATCACTAGGTTTATGTTCATCACCAGATTGTGTCTCAGCATCAGAAATAGAAATATGATTTGGATTCTCAGGTGTGTCTATAAAAAGTTCACTAGAAGCATGCAAAGTCCTATCAGTTTTCCTTTTCTTTTTGTTACTAGGATTAGGTGCATCAATATTAATTCTCTGAGAATCTTGCTCAACTCTCTTAGGATGGCCCTCAGGATACAAAGGTTCATGGGTCATTTTACCATCTCTAGTCATTATCGTGACAACATTATCATTGTTCTTACGATTCAACTCTTTGAGCAAATCATCTTTTGCCATAAGTACTTGTTCTACTTGAGTTTTAACCATGGAAGCATGTTTACTAATAATCTTAAGATCATTAACAGTTCTACTCATGTAATCACCAAAGCAATCAAGCATGTAAGCATGACGTTTCAATTGTCTACTAACATAACCATTGAAATTTTCTTGTTTAACAATAAAATTATCAAACTCACTCAAGCATTGACTAGCAGACTTATTATGAGGAATATCACCTTCATCAAATCTATAGAGAGAATTTACCTCTACTACCTGTGTCGGGTTATAAAGACCATGTATTTCTTCAATAGGTGGTAAATTCTTAACATCTTCAGCTTTAATACCATTTTCTTTCATAGATTCTTTGCCTCTTGCATATCTTCGGGACTGAGAAATAGGATACCTCTTTTCTTCGGAGTTGGCTTAGGAGTTGGTTCAGGAAGTGCCCAATCATTATCATTACCCAATATATTATTCAATGGCAATTCAGCTTGCTCAACAGTTTTTTCCTTGAAAACACAACCAACACAACTATCTAGGTGGTCCCTAGAAGCATCAGTTACTCCATTATAAAAGGTATCAAGTATTTCATTTTTCTTGAGAGGATGATCAGGCAAAGAATTAAGTAATTGGGTAAGCCTCCCCCAAGCTTGTGGGAGACTCTCTTCTTCAATTTGCACAAACTTAAATATTTCCTATAAGGCGGCTTGTTTCTTATAAGCAGGAAAACATTTTGCAGAGAAGTAGTAAATCATATCATGGGGACTACGCACACAACCAGAATCAAGAGAATTAAACCATATCTTAGCATTACCATTTAATGAGAAAGGAAACAACTTAAGAATATAGTAATAGCAATTTTTTCCTTATTAGCAAATAGGGTGGCTATATCATTCAATTTAGTAAGATGTGCCACAACAATTTCAGATTCATAACCATGGAAAGGATCAGATTCAACCAAAGTAACTAACTCAGGATCAACAGAAAATTCATAATCCTCATCAGTAACATAGATAGGTGAAGTATCAAACTTAGGATCATATTGCATTCTAGCATTCAAAGATTTCTCTTTCAGCTTAGCTAACAGTTTCTTAAGACCATCTCTATCATTGCAAGCAAAAAAATCTCTAGCAGTTTCTTCATCCATAATATAACCCTCAAGTACCTTAGGCAATTCACATCTAGGAGGAGAATCATACTCATCATGTTCAACAATTTCATCAGTTTCAGTAATTTCATTCTCTCTAACCCTAGAAAGTTATTCATCAAGAAATTCACCTAGTGGCACAGTATTATCGAGCAAAGTAGTAGCATCATAAGCGTCATTTCTAGCAGAAGTAGCATCATCAATAACATGCGACACATCAGACTAAGTAGCAGGTGTAGGTGTCGCAAGCTTACTCAAAACAGAAGGTGAATCAAGTGCAGAGCTAGATGGCAGTTCCTTACCTCCCCTCGTAGTAGAGGGATAGATCTTGGTTCTAGTATCTTTCAAATTCCGCATAGTGATCAAAGATATAAATCCCAAGTTGTCGGTGTTCTGGGAACGGGGGTCCCCAGACTTGCGTGCCTGCGGCCTGCAGCGTTGCTCAACCAGTGGCCTAGTACGACCCGTCTTCATCAACCAACTCTCAAGACCCTTGCGAGGGGCCAAGCCTCGCGGGGTGGATGATGCAAGGCCTCCTCAGGGGCGGCCTCACTAGGCAGGCTTGCGACGAGGCAGAGAGATCAAGGCAAAGGGTACCTCGCAAGGTGCCCGTGACGCAAGCCATGACGACCTAGACCAGGCGGGCGCCAGGCCGTGCAGTGTCCTCGTTTCCTCTTTGGTGCAAAGGAGGCAAGCGCAGGCGCGGAGTACCGAGGCATCAGGCAAAGGTTTCCTTATCGATGCAACGAGACCAAGACCAGCAGGACAGCAGGACGGAGGTCACCATGGAGCCCAAGACGGCGTCATCACCAGCACCTTTGGCAGTCGAAGACCACCTTTAGTCAGGATAGCTTGTACTAGCTATCCCCTTTCAAAATGGTCGTTGTTGGCTCCCTTCCCGCTCAATATTTGGGAAGAGGACCAGGGCCTCTATAAATAGGGCTAGCCACCACAGTAGAAAGCATCTCATCTAGAGCCAACAGAGACAGATCGACTCCTCTCCAAACACACCACCACAAGAACACCTCTCCTCGCGAGGTTGTTCTTCTTTTGTACCGTTCATCATCAGCCCAAGAGGCAATCCACCACACCACACACTGGATTAGGGTATTACACCACAACGATGGCCCGAACCAGTATAAACCTCGTGTCTCTTGTGTTGTTCAATGATCTAGCTTAGAATTCGCAGCGACATTGAGGGCATGTTTCTGTAGGAAGAGATCTTCGTGCGCACCCCAGAGTTCGAACCTTAAGGGTTTTCCCGGAACCCAATATCTGATACAAGTGACTCAGATAATAGAGCTATGCTCCCCGGCAAAAGCGTCAGAAAAAGGTCTTGATAACCCACAAGTATAGGGAATCGCAACAGTTTTTTAGGGTAGAGCATTCAACCCAAATTTATTGATCCAACACAAGCGGTGCCAAAGAATATTCTCAAGTATTGGTAGTTGAGTTGTAAATTCAACCACACCTGAAAGACTTAATATCTGCAACAAAGTATTTGGTAGCAAAGTAGTATGGAAGTAACGATAACGGTGGCTAAAGTAACAGTAGTAGTTTTTTAGCAATCGTAACAGTGGCAATGGAAAAGTAACTAAGCAAAGATCAATATGTGAAAAGCTCATAGGCAATGGATCAATGATGGATAATTATGTCGGATGGCATTCATCATGCAATAGTTATAACCTAGGGTGGCACAGAACTAGCTCCAATTCATCAATATAATGTAGGCATGTATTCTGAATATAGTCATATGTGCTTATGGAGAAGAACTTGCATGACATCTTTTGTCGTACCCTCCCGTGGCAGCGGGGTCCAGGGAAACTAAGGGATATTAAGGCCTCCTTTTAATAGAGAACCGGACCAAAGCATTAGCACTTCGTGAATACATGAACGCCTGAAACTACGATCATCATCGGGAAGTGTCCCGACTATTGTCACTCCGGGGTTGTAGGATCATAACACGTAGTAGGTGACTATAACTTGCAAGATTGGATCAAGAACACAAATATATTCATGGAAACATAAAGGGTTCATATCTAAATTCATGGCACTCGGGCCCTAGTGACAAGCATTAAGCATTGCAAAGTCATAGCAACATCAATCTCAGAACATAGTGGATACTAGGGATCAAACCCTTACAAAACTAACTTGATTACATGATTAATCTCATCCAACCCATCACCGTCTAGCAAGCCTATGATGGAATTACTCATGCACGGTGGTGAGCATCATGAAATTGGTGATGGAGGATGGTTGATGACGACGACAGCGATGGATTCCCCTCTCCGGAGCCCCGAACGGACTCCAGATCTGCCCTCCCGATGAAGAACAGGAGGCGGTGGCAGCTCCGTATTATAAAACGCGATGAATCCTTCTCCCTGGTTGTTTTCTCCCCGAACGTGAATATATGGAGTTGGAGTTTGAGTTGAGGTCGGTGGAGGTCCAGGGGACCCACAAGGCAGGGGGAGTGCCCTAGGGGGGTGGGCGCGCCCTCCACCCTTGTGGACAACCGATGGGTCCCCCTTTGTTGATTCTTTTGCCAATATTTTTTATTTATTCCAAAAATATTCTCCATGAAGTTTCAGGTCATTCCGAGAACTTTTATTTCTGCACAAAAATAACACCATGGCAATTCTGCTGAAAACATCATCAGTCCAGGTTAGTTCCATTCAAATCATGCAAATTAGAGTCCAAAACAAGGGCAAAAGAGTTTGGAAAATAGATACGATGGAGACGTATCAACGCCTATCCCCAAGGTGGGCGCCAACTATCGGGGTTTATGATCCTAACAATGAGTACTAGGGGTACGAATAAGGGGCCGAGCCTAGCTACGACGCAGGTGTAACACTCAGTGTTTAACGAGTTCAGGCCCCTTCCGGCGGAGGTAACAGCCCTACGTCTCGTGCCCTGAGGCTTGGTTTTGATTTGATGGGTATGGTTACAAAGGTTGCTCGACCCTAGCTCAGGAGGCGGGGTGCGGCATATATAGAGTATGCCGCAGCCCCATGTCCTCCATGTCGCTAGGGCATTTAATGACATTGACTGCGTCAGTTACAGGTGTAAAGAGTCTCTACTACAACAGTTACAGGTAACAATAGTCTTGACTCTCTGCCTTTAGGGTGGATTAGGATTCCTTGGCCGTTGCATCTCCCGCATCGTCCCTTCATCTCTTTAATCCGAGTGGTGGTAGTCCAGTTGAGTGACGGGTGGTTGTCCGAGTGCTGTCGAGCTATCCGAGTGGACTTCCTGATGTGTCCATCCGAATGCTGGTATGGTCCGGGTCCCTACCCATGGTGGTGATGGGCCCCATGTGGGTCCTGTATGATGGATCCTTGCCCCTACCTATAATAGGTGACCTCATCAGCCGGCGGGCAAATTTACCTTTTCAGCTATCGTATGAACAATGCAGTCCGCTTATGTTATTTTAGTTTCCATGGTCTCTTCGACGAAGTAGCGGAACCATGAAGTGCTATTCATGAATGAGCATTGCTAGATGAAATCGTATCACTTGAAAAAAAATTGCGTCGCCTAGCCCTAGGTGACTCGGACGCGACCGATCACCTAGCGATGCTGCCACTCCTTTCTCCTCTAGTTGTCGCACCGCGGCTGGAGGACACCGTCAGGCGAAGCCCGCATGGCCAACGGCGGCGGAGGGGAGCCTTCCCGCGGCGGCCTCTGGTCTATAGGGCAGCAGCTCCGGGCGGCGCGTTGAGACTTGTCCGGGGTCTCAACGACCGGTGGCTGCTCTTGGCGTCCTCGCGTAGGGTGCAACATCAGTCACCAGCGGCATGGCAATGAGGTTGTGTCAGGGGCATAGGCATGTGCGACGTGATGACCAGATCCGTCTGCTCTGTGTGGCGGCTGGGCTGCTACTAGGCATTGGTCTTGGCCACGTCTAGGTGGAGTTAGTCCAAGGGACAATGGGTGTTGTTTTCATGTGTGATACAGTGTTGTGGTTCTTGGTTGCCGGACAATTCTGCTTCTCGTGCTTCAGATCCGGCCATGCGGCCCTTAGATCGATGGCTTGGACAGAACTCTCTTCGGTGAGGTGGCAATCGACGGTGATGTGCTGCACGGTACATGTTGGTCCATGTAGTGACCACTCTAGTTTGGTGCGGTGGCCTCTCCGGATTGCAATGGCCACCGTAAGATCTTCGGGAGGATTTCTCTCTTCAGATCTAGTGGTTGCCTTTGACGGTGATATGCAATATATGGACGACAACTTGATGTAGAGGGTAAGGTTGTGCAGTGGTGGAGGTCGGTTTTTTAGCTCATCACACGTAGTTGCTTGGATCGCGGAAAAGTGGTGGCACAACATATGATTGACTCCGATGGTGGTGCTTCTCAAGTACCTGGTCTTGAGCTCCGAGGTGAAAAATCTAGGTCTGACACGAGTTGGTCATAGATGGCAATGGCGATGCTTTATGTCATGACCTGGTTGAAGGCATTGCCCGGATAAGCTCAGACTAGTTCCTCAGGGTGAAAACCTGGAATCTGACCTTTGATGGTTGAATCCGGTGATGACGACATAGAGTGTCGCTACCTTCATGAAGGCATTGCTGGTGAAAAATCTCATCATCCTTATGGTGTCATGAGATGCATGGTTGGTGTGCATGCAGTTGTTATTGTATATTATCAATCACAGATTTGTTTGATTTGATATATTTTCTCGTTTAGGCATAGCTTTGGTCTTATGACTTTGCTATTTGCCAGCGGTTTTTTGTGTGTGTGTGCGTTGATGTTGGCTGTGTGCATCCTAGCTATGCAGAGACCGGGTGTGTGCTCACTGTGTTTGTATCCACTTGATGCTTCATTTTAAGTCAATAAAATCCACCCTTTGTCAAAAAAAAGAGATTAAATAGAATTTATGCATGGCTACACAAACGAATTGAAGATAGTTCTAATCCTAGGCCAAAACGAATTGAAGATAGTTCTAATCATAGGCCAAAACAACTTTGATCAGTGCTTTTCAAGAGAGTACACTCAATGTTACATATCAAAGCATTTGCTGGCCGATGAACCAACAAAGATCTGTGTGGCAAAAGCATAGAACCCTTCAGGTCCTACTTATATAGTCTACATCAAGAAGGTGACGGATGAGCCATCGATGATCCATAAGAACGGGACTAAATTTGTTCGTACATGCGCATGGAGGGTACAATATGGTCATTTTGCTTCTTCAAGGTTGTCAATGACTAGATTGTCCTTTACATGGAATGTGTACCTCTATATTGATGATCATGTGATCGATATACTATATTGTGATGTTGGACCGGGAATTTATATGGACCGAAAAGTTGTCATGCATACATCACTTCTGGATGAAGGCACTATAACACCCTAGCCATAGTCGTTGGTTCCTAGCCGTTATGCCTGGGCATCTAGACTGGCTCCATAGATCAACACTAATCTTTCTTGCACACTGTGTCTCTCACTTGTGCGCACCCGGGATCAACTTCCCAGTCTGCCATCCATCTTCCAATTGCTCCAACCAAGCACACTTAATTTTTAGGTTCCTTGTTGGATGGAGAAGAAATTCCGTATTGATATGAGTAGTCTATCGTTCCTATTAAATCAAGATGTCACAAACACTTTGACTTCTCGATACAAGGATGCCCAATAGAGGTGCGAGCCGGTTGGCTAGCGGCTTAAAGAAGATCTTGGAGATGTTGTGGATCAAGTTATGCGCGTCTACGATCTTAGGAAGCAGGACGTTATTCATCGAATTTATGAGATTAGCATTCCATTAGGCTAACAAGGTCATCTTTGATGGTTTCCCAACAATACTTGAAAAAGTCTTCGACGAAGCCATCATGCCCATGAGCTTTGACCGAATAAAGAGAAAAATGACCCTTTTAATCTCCAACTCATCAAAAGGTCTTTCGAGGCTGGTGAGACTGAAAGGCTCGTCTCCCATGATTTCCCTGCTGAGACACGCCAGTCTAGCCACCGAGTGCCAAGGTGGGTCTAGAAATGTTTGAAAAACTCAGCCTCTTTGTCCCCTTTCAAGATGGCAACACCGCCAGCAAATGTTTGAAGGATTTGTATGAAGTTCTTGTGGCATCTAGCGCTTGCGGTGATGTGGAAGAGCCTAGTGTTAGCACCCCCTTTCCAAACCAAGTCAACCTGGAATGTTGCCGCATGAGAGACTTCTAATAGCGTAGAGGCCTAGGAGCTTGGCTTTGAGGTTAACACAAAAGGTGTGCTCATCAACGGAGATGCCACTGTTTTCCTGAGCCATGTTGAGCCGCCAAATGATCTCTTTGCAATTTTTAATTGAAACTTGATGCTACCCACATTTTCATGCTGCCATTTCTTCAAAGCTTTGGTGGTGCAGCATAGCTTGGTATGAAGTCTGCGGACAAGGTCATGAATGGAGGTGGCTCTGTCCAAAGCCGCCTAAACGATCTCCATGTATCCCTGAACCTTAATCCAGAATTCCCTAAATTTGAAAAAAGACACATTTGATGTAGAAAAGCCGCCTAAAGGAACAAAGGGCAATGATCGGAGCATAAGGTAAGCAGAACCTGCAGACGAGCCACATGGAAGAGTATCTCCCAATCATTTGAGCAGAAAACATGACCAATGTTCGTGTGGGTTGGGTTTTGTTGCTCTTTTCAGCATGTGAAGCTACGACCATTGAGGCGCGTCTCCTTAAGCATCGGGCACACATGTGGCTAGGCCAGGGATGGATGGGAAACGAGAAAGTGAACCGAGAAGGGGCGGCGGCCAAGATCTCGAAAAAGTTTGAGGACATCATGGTGAAGAAGGAGGAGGAATGTGCTAGGTGCAATTAGATGAAGGAGGAAAATACGACGAGAGGTTTCATGTGTTTATGGAGATGTAAAACAGAAAGTTTAAGCTCAAGGAGAGGAAAATTGCTATCAAGGCCGCTTCCAAGTAGCAGAGGTCATTGTTCGTGAAGGTGGCAGACTTCGATCCCGATGCGGCAAAGTTTGTTCAAGACTTCTGTGCGACCATGTACAAATGTTTTGCGCCAAAGGAAGGTGAAAAAGATGCCAGGTCCTTGGCATGTAGAGCCGGACTGAAGGCTTTTGGTATTGATGGACGTAAAAGAATTATTCAACATCCGGTGGTTTTGGTACTACTTGCATGTGTTTGCAACTATATAAATGTATGATTGCTAGAATTGATATTGATCTAGATAGAATTTGTCAAAAGGAGGAGTCCGGACAAGGGCAGACATTTGGTGACTTTGATTGGATGGTCTCCGCACGGTTGTAGACATTTGATGATGTCCATTTGATAATCGACGTTGGAGATGCCTTTAGAGCAACTCTAGCAGAGGCTCCATATTGGACCGATGGCCATAACAACCGCCACTATGGCGATTTTGGGCCAAAACGACACTTTAGCATAATTGCCATAACTTATGTAGGGCGCTCCATATCATGCCCGTGAGCCTCCAGATTTGGAGGTTAAGGGCTATGACTTTGGAGCATGCGCCATCCGTTAAGCGCTCTCACAGGAAGAAAGTTTTGCCTTCCTCATCAACCTCCCACGCTGGCTTGTGGCGATTTTATCGCCAACTTTTTCCGCTACCAGCCATGTTTACCTATCGCCCACCAATATAAAAAGACCCACATCCTCCACTTTCATTCTCGCCACCATTAGCCTTCACTATCGTCGCCGACGAACCCGATGATGTTCTCGGGGAAGTAGCGAGATCCTCGAGCATTGTAAAAGTTATACCAGCCATTTTGCTGAGGGTCACTCTCTGCATTGATGTTCACTTTTATTCCTATGACCTTTGTATGTGCGTTGGCAGGTATCCTCTCTATACTTATCCGTATTTATATCTGTCTTTGTATACATTTCTTGAAGTTTAAGAGAGAAAAAGGCTCGAACACAGCTAAAAATATCCAACACATTTGGACGACAAAGAACCCCATATATTTTGCCTTGAGCCACCTACATTGCATAAAGATTAAGACAGACCTTTTAAGACCCAGGCGCCCCTACACCCACTACAAACGGTAAATTCAAAACAAAATAAAAACCAAATGGAAAAATCCAATATTTTGGGACATCAAACATGATCAAACATTAGATGTTCTTGCAAAGTTTCAGCCACAAATAAATTTTGAGGAGCGCACACCAAAGAAATCATTGCTCAAAAGTGCACATAAACTTGGAATAGTGATCTTTTTTGTTGACTCCTGAAATGTTATTTGTGGATGAAACTTTGCAAGAGCATCAGTTTTATCATGTTTGATGTCCTACAGTTTCGGAGTTTTTTTCTTTCAGTTTCATTTCAATTTTTTTATTCATTCACTGTCTATGAAGGCGTAGGGGCAGGAAGTGGATCCTATAACATCCTCAAGGGATGTCACGAAGCTACAGTAAAATACATGTATAAAACGAAGAAGGGATGTCAGGATTATTATAGCAACCACTGTGCGGATTTACTGTAGCATGTACAAAAATAAATTGAAAATAATATTATTGCACCATAATTTTAGTTGTATGTAATTTTTGTAATTGTATAGAGTAGATTTGTAATTTACAAATTAATTATAATTATTTTAGGTTTAATCATATGAATGTGAAGGAGAAATATCACGGTTACTGTAGCTTACGTGACATCCCTTCAGAATGTTAGAGGATCCGGTTCCATACGGCACCCGCATTTCTCATAAGGATCTTCGGAGAGGGTTATCCATTGATGCCGACGTGTTCGCGGACGCTTTCCATGCCATCCCGACGCCTCCACTCCACCCACGGCCAGCCTGGTCGGCGGCGGCGCACGGCACGCGTCGCCGCGCGGTTTGCCCGCCCGCACCTTCACCCCCTCGTGAAGGTATCCGCGCCGGCCGGAATCCCCTCGCGCCAAGTAAAGCAAAGCAACGCTCAGTGCGCAAGCGTCCCTTTCCCAGCCTCCGTCCCTCTCCATGATTCCTTCCCCCCGTCTATATAATCCTCCGCTCCTCGCCCTCCCGTACGCCGTCAAACACAGACGCCGGAGACGAGACGTCGAGGAAAGAGAACGGCCGCGCCAAAGCCGCGGGTTTCTGTGGAGTTCATGTGACGCGCGCGACGATCGAGCATGGCGAGCGGCGGCGCGGGAGGCTACTACCACGGCGACCGGTACGGCTACGGCTACTCGTACTCGCGGCAACAGCCCGCGCCGTCGGCGACGTCGTTCCACATGTGCCTGTTCCTGGCCACGGCGTGCCTCCTCGGCGGCGCGTCGCTCTACTCGCACTGCGAGTCCGCGATGGAGAGCCTCGTCGACCAGCTCCGGGTCGCCGTCGTCCTGTCCCCGTTCGTCCTCCTCCTCGCGGCGCAGTACTGGTCCGCGACCGGGCGCCGCTGGCGGTCGTCGCACTCGTACTCGTCGTCGTCATCGCTGCTCGCGGCTCCGCCGTCGGTGATGTCGTGGGAGCAGCAGCCGCCCTGGTACGACCAGCGGCAGCGAGACGGCGGGGCGTCGTCGCCGTGGGGCGTGGCGCTGGCGCTGGCGCTCGTCCTGCTACTCATCTCCTACCAGTCGTGCTTCCAGTACTGGTGGTCCCCGGTCGTCCGCCGCCGGCGCTGAGCACCGTCGATCGGATCGGATCGGATCGTTCGCGCGCAGCTAGAACTAGGCACAGCATTTGGTCACGTACGGGCTATGCTAGCTAACTAGGCAAGGAAATTATCCGCAGTTGACAGAGCAGGATTTTGCTGCTTAAACCGTCAGATGTATTAGCTGTCAGAAAACTATCACTAGTGGTAGTTGGAGGATGTAAACTGCAATAAACTGTTATGATATACTAGTATAAATAACAAAGAGCACTATTCTTGTATTTCGCAGTTATCAAATTATTTCTGTCTTTTAGCTGACAAATTGCTCTCCAACCTAAGAAACACTACTCGTACTGTACTGTATCATCTACGCATAAATTTGGTTCTCTATGAGGCATCCCTCCTCTGAACATACACGGATCCTTGCAAAGAATATAAGAACGAAACCGGTTAACCAACGTACTACTTTGAGTACTTTAAAACGACGAATCTTTGAATAAATTTTCTCTCCCGAAAGGGAACCAAAGGACAATATGTTACTAACAAACACCGATCACGCCTAGCTTTAGGCTTGATTTTGCTGCCAGTTAACTAATCGAAATTAGCTAGTGAAAAACGTGGAAGCGCTGTAGGAAAGGAAGAAAGAAAGAAAGAGAAATGCAATACAGTATACAGAACAGGGTGGGAATCGCATTCCTGACTTTTGGCCATGATAGTATACAGATAGAACCCGGCGATCTCTTTCTTCTCTTTCGGCCGGTGATGGACGAGTAAAAGCACCTTTCTGCGCTACTAGATAACCGTGTGGGGGCGAGTACCTAAAACTAAAAGCAACCGACCCAAGTATTCCAGATTCTTGTCGCCCTCTGTATGTGACATTTCTTGGCTTACCTTCCCTTCCTAGCGACCGGAATCTCACGGAGAAGTTCATGTTGGCGTCGCAAGGGCTCGATTTCTCGGAGGAGTTCCATTTTCTTTCAGTGGCACCTTCAGGATTTTTTTAATGTGCTCCAGATTTTTCTGCATTCCATTAGGCACAAAGCACAAACAAGGGACAAAAGTCTCGGATTACAGAAGCGGCAGCCAAGATCACAAAGATGATTATAAATCTAAAAAAAAGCAAGACTACGTGATGACCAGACAATATTACAGGAACACCCGCGTTTTCAAGCAGCCAATAGAACCTGGTATTCTTTCAAAATCCGAACCCCATCACAGCTATAAAACAAAATTAAAGGGTGACATGTTATGAGATCTCCATGCGAGGAGACCTTACAAGCAGAAACAACACAAAGGTGCAGATAGAAGCAATGTTGGAACTCATCAGAACTAACATCTGGAGTGCTGGAACTCATAAGAAGAAAGAAGAAAAATGACAGATACAGCTTCAATCTCGTAAGTGAAGGCTAAAGAATAAACCCAACAATGATTGGTGTGTCTGCTATCCATTCCTTTTGGCGATCATTCCTTGTAGGCTGTCATGGCTTTCAGCCTCCGCAGAGTAGTGAACTGTTTTGGCAGCTCTCTGCGCGCCTTCCTGAGAGACCCGGCGGCAGCCTATAACGATCAGCGACTCCAGCTTCTGTGCACGTGCCAACGCAGCCATTCCACCATCTGTCACTCTCTTACATTTGCGGAGCGTGAGACTACTCAAGCTAGGAGCCTGTATAATGAAACTCATACCAACATCAGTTATAAACATGCAATCCACAAGCTCAAGCTTCTCCAGAAACTGTGAGGATGAGAGGCCCTTCATCCCCTCATCATAAAAACTGCTGGCACCATTTAGAACAAGAGCACGAATCGGACATGATTGGATGAGCGTTACAATACCCTCTTGTGTGAAGCCTATTTCAGTAGGATAAATGGGATCGCAAAATGTGAAGGTGAGCTCAACAACCTGAAGCATAGGGCAGCTAAGAGCTAGAGCCTTAAGGCTAGCATTAGTCAATGGCGTCCTAAACTCACCATCTTCACATCGCAGAGGCATGAGACGAAGTGAGATGGTTTTAAGGTTGCTGCACCTCTGGAATAGTGCAATCATCTCATTCTCATTTAGACCAATAACATACTCCAGGTAAAGTGTCTCCAATGCTTTGCACTTCCCCAAGAGAAAACGAAGTCCAACTTCTGGCTCAGTTATTATATGAGCCAACCTAAGATCCTTCAGATTATCACAGCAGATGTCATAGCTATATGGGTAGCCAGACACGTAGGAGGGATCACGGGCCCCTGGCACCCAGTAATTTCCATTAATCTCGAACTCAAACTTTTGGAGATTCGACCATCCTGGGCCAAACTTTAAGAGATCATACTGGCTGATACCATCGCAATCCTTTACAACAAGTTCCCCAAGTGATCCATACCTCCTAAGGCACTCCAGCCACTCCCCGCTGTCTACTGCTGTACAGCCGACAAGGTGGAGAACCGAAAGATACCTGCAACCAACCGCCACCCGAAAAATCCCAGTAGAAGTGACTGCTGGTGCATGGTTCAGCCTGAGGGACCTCAATTTTTTGCACTCAGCTAGATAACCTAGACCAGTGTCATCGATGTATGAGCAGAAGCTTAAAGCAAGATCGGACAGCAAGGAGCAGTGAGATGATAAAACAAGTAGGCCTTGGTTGTTCAACTGGTCCCCGTTACTGGACTTCGACCCAGAGTAATTGATCTCTACTTTTGCCAAATTGGGGAACCGGGAAAACAGCGATACCAGGGCTTCCGTTGAAGGATTGAGTCCACAGCCAACACGGTTAGCATCCCTGTGCTCCGCCTCGACGATGCAGAGCTGCTTCGACACAAGGGAAAGAGAATTACGATCACTTGTCTTGGTAATCCTCTTGACGATCTCTGCAAGCAGTGGCTCTGGGAGACCCTCTATCGAGTATCTCAGCTGCACAACTTGGGCAGTCTCAAGACCCGTCGGGCGCTGAAGTAAAGATTCTATTATCAGAATGGAACATAACAAGATAACCAATTAACAGCTGTAAGAACAAATGTAAAAGGAAACATCAGTGAAATATCAAACTTTTCTTGTACTAGTTTGAAAGATTCATGTGCTTATCTTCACAGTGAACAGAAAAACGTTAATATTTATATCATGGGACAGAAAAACGTTACAAGGGAAAATTAACCAAACGACCTAATCATATGGAATTGCTGCTCGGTGGGGGTAGGGGGAGGAGATTTTCTGAAAGTACACCAATTAGAACAACAGGTCCACGAGATAATCGAACATCCACCTCCTGGATTTAGCACGCATATCTGGAAGGACCTAACCAAACAGATTTGGATAGCGATTTCTAGACATTCTAGAACGGGTTTTACCAAAAATAAATAAATAAACCAGGCTATTTCCTCTAGAGTTTCACAGATACTCCAGACCCAAACGCAGTGGGCTAACTGCATCAGCAGAGCCAGGTACACGGTGGAAGAACGGAGAGCACGCAGACATCGCGGAACGGGATCGACAGAACTCGGGTGGAATAATCGACGTCGCCTCGGCTGGCTCAACCAATGCTGCTCGAGAAGGGAAGGGGATGGATCCAAATGCGTACCTCGGAGGAGCCGACGAACCGGGAAGGGAGGCACACGGCGGCGACCAGGGAATGGGTGGGGAAACCTCCACGGCGAGGTCGACGGCAAAACCCTTGCCTTCCTCCTGGCGTGGGTCGCTTTTGAGCGTCGGTGACTTGGGCTTGGCCCGACTTCATGATAAGGCCTCGCAGCAGCAAGAATTACCCATCCCTCGTCAAAAGAAAAAAAAACTCCATACACAACGTATCTGTAGTGATTTTCCCCTAGGCGACAAAACTAGGGTTTCGACGTCTTCCGGCGTTCCAGCCGGAATCTACCTCGGAGTGTCGTCGTCTCCTCTCTGGACCATCCCGGGGAGTCGGGCTGACTAAGGGGGATCTTCTTTTGATCTTACCCGGCCGGATTTCCAGGTCTGCGATCGGATATGGGGAAGATGGCGGCGAGTTCGAGTTCGCAAGGACAGAAGGGGAGAGAGACCGCGGACGAGCTACTGGCTCGGCTGAATCTGCAGGAAGAAGAGAGAGGATGATGACTTTGTGTGGGAAGAAGAACTGCCGGATTTGGGGGCGCCGGCGAAGTGGCTCGCCATCGCACGGGTGCACACACCTAAAAGCTTCAGCCCTAATGCTCTGTATGGAGATATGCGGGCTGCTTGTAATCCCGCGAGGACGGTTGTATGGAGGAAGATCAAACCTAACTTGTTCACATCACAGTTCGGGTGCTTGGGGGATTGGAACAAAACGATGATGGAGGGCCCTTGGGTGTTCAAGGATCATGCAGTTATCATGAAGGAGTACGATGGCTTCAAAAAACCGGACAGTATTGTGCTAGACAGGCTCTTTGTTTGGGCCCAAATCCACTTACTACCTAACAATTTCTTGATCGAGCCAGCGGTCAGAGGGATGGCATCTCGCATAGGAGAGGTGGAGGAGGTCTAGCTAAAACTCCCAGCAGGTTTCTTTTGGGAGTTTGTCAGGGTGAGAGTTAAGATTGATATAAACGCCAAGATAAAGCAGTTTGTTACTGGCAGAAAAGGAGAGGAAAGGGTCAGATACCAAGTGAAATATGAGAAACTTCCAATGTTCTGCTTTAACTGTGGAGAATTCGGGCACTGGCATGAGGAGTGTGGCGACGGAGTTCATGACGAGTCAACCTTTGAATAGGGAGACTTTTTGATGGCGGATAATATTCGCATTAGGCCTGCCGGCCAGGGCAACTTTGGTACCCAGCGTGGCAGAGGAGGCCCTTGTAATACAAGTGGAAGAGGGAGAGGGAGGGAGCCCTATAATCCCAATCAGAGATGGCGCTCCAATGCATAGAGGCAGAACCAGAATTTTGACAAGGCGCTGATGAATGATGGGATGAAAAAGGAAAAGGATAATTCAGTGACAGCAGCAGTGGAGAATCCTAATGGTGAAGGAGAAGGAACAGGAGGAGGACTGATTAAGAATAAACGCTCTTCCATGGAACATGCGACGAGTTCATCAGTTGAGACACAAGTCACCGACGATGCAGGGAATAATGAGGAGGACAACAGGAAGGCAATGGTGGTTCTGGAGAAATAGTCGTCGGTTCCACCTCTCCCATCGGTCTATGTATCACCAAGGAAGCATATCAAACGACCGAAAAACATGGGGAATGATAAGGAGGGGCACTCGGAAGGGGAGAATGCCTCACTTGGAGAAGGGACAGAGACGAGGTCACTTGGAGAAGAGACAGAACGAGGTCAACAAACAATGCAGCATTATCGGCGGGCTCCTTCGAGGAGCACCGCCGGGCACAATGAGTATCTTGAGTTGGAACTGTCGTGGGGTGGGCAACGCTACGGCAGTTCAAGAACTTCGCGAGATTGCAAAGAATTTTGCCCCTACTCTTTTGTGTATTGTTGAAACTCAAATTGATAGAACAAGAGTAGAGATGTTAGCTGGAACATTAGGATATGATAATGGTTATTTTGTGAGTAGTCAGGGAAGAAGTGGTGGTTTAGGCTTTTTTTGGAACAATCCAATAAAAGTAGAGATTCTGGGTTACTCTGTTTATCACATTGATTGTTCTGTTGAGGAGCCAGGGAAGGATGCATGGAGAATGACTTTATTCTATGGGGAAGCCCGAACTTATATGAGGCACCAAACATGGGACATAATGAAGGGGATTAGTACTGTGAGCAATATCCCTTCAGTCTATATTGGTGATTTTAACGAAGTACTATGTCCAAACGAACACAAGGGCATAGGGGAGCGAAGCAATGCTCAAATATAGGGTTTTCGTGAAGTGGCTGACATTTGCAAGCTGATGGATATAGGCTATCAAGGCTAGTTCTGGACATATGAGAAGAAAGTAGCGGGAGGTAGCTACACACAGGTCAGCCTGGATCGAGCCCTAGCATCTGCAGAATGGAATGAGAAATTCCCAGCAACTCATCTTAAACACTTGACAGCCGCTACGTCAGATCACTGCCCGATATTATTGAACTTTCATGCCGCGGGGGTGTCACACTATAAAAGGAGCTTCAAGTATGAGGTCATGTGGGAGACACACGATACTTGGAGGGATACACTCCAACAGAGCTGGGCTTCGGGTGGATTGGCAGAAAGGCTTGACGACTTGCGAAGAAAGTTGAAATCTGTGCCTGCAGACTTGGGGTCCTGGAATAAAAATAATTTTGGTTTCGTTCGGAAATAAATCAAAAGTTTGAAAGGTGAACTTGAGAGATTGCGCAGTGACCCAGCCAGGACCAGACCCACACATGTTGAGCTGAAAATTAACGAAAAGCTGATCGAACTTTATCACACAGAAGAGCTCATGTGGCGTCAACGTTCGCGACTCAGATGGCCCTGGGCTGGCAACCGTAACACCCTTTTTTTCACCTCCGAGCCAGCCAGAGACGCAAGAGGAACATGATTAAGGCTCTCGCAAACACTCTTGGAGTTATAACGGAGAATACGGTAGAGATGAAGGCAATGGTGAATGACTTTTACAAAAATATGTATACATCAGAGGGTGTTGCTGGGATTGATCAAGTATTGTCCAGTGTTCCAACCAAAGTCACTCAGCAGATGAATGAGATGTTGACAGCACCTTACACTAATGAGGAGGTTAAGACTGCACTTTTTCAGATGTTTCCAACCAAGGCTCCAGGGCCGGATGGGTTCCCAGCACATTTCTATCAGCGGCACTGGGACATCTGCGGAGATGAAGTAACAAAGGCAGTACTCAGAATTGTGAGAGGCAAGGAGTACGCAAAGTGTGTCAACGACACGGTTCTCGTGCTCATTCCAAAGTTTTTGAACCCTACTCAGCTTTCTCAGTTCCGCCCAATAAGTTTGTGTAATGTTATTTATAAAATTGCGTCCAAAGTGGTAGCAAACAGACTCAAACTCATCCTCCCAGACATCATATCCGAGGAGCAATCAGCATTTGTACCGGGCAGGCTTATCACAGATAACATTATTTGTGCCTACGAGTGTTTGCATTTTATGAAGAAGAGTAGGGCTAAAACAAATAGCTATTGTGCTTTGAAGTTAGACATGATGAAGGCATATGACAGACTTGAGTGGGACTATGCTTGAAGCCATTATGGAGAAGTTGGGTTTCGCCCCCACTTGGATCCACACGGTGATGAACATGATCCGATCAGTGTCTTTTTTAGTCCTTTTTAATGGCGAGAAACTTGAAGAATTCACACCTACAAGAGGTATCTGACAGGGAGATCCGATCTCCCCCTACCTTTTCTTAATTGCAGCAGAGGGCCTTTCGTGCCTTTTAAAAACCAGTTCTCAGTCATCTGCTCTCGAAGAGATCAAGGTGGCTTCTACAGGTCCATGTGTTAACCATCTCCTTTTTGCAGACGATAGCCTGTTGCTTTTTAAGTCTAGTGTTGAGGGGGCCACGTTGGCATCAAACCTATTGGAAACATATTGCAATGCATCAGGGCAGTGAATCAATCATGATAAATCATCAATCTTTTTCAGCAAGGGTTGTCCACAAGTCAGGAGATATGCTGTCAAGGAGGTACTGAATGTGCATAACGAATCCTTGAGCGATAGGTATTTGGGAATGCCCACTGATGTTGGCCAAGCTAAGATGGGAACTTTTAAATATCTAAGAGATAGAGTATGGGAGAAGGTAAGAGGATGGATGGAGAAATTACTTTCTGTCGTAGGGAAGGAAGTGCTCATCAAATCAGTAGCTCAAGCAATCCCAGTTTATTCTATGGCCTGCTTCAGATCACCAAGAGGCTTGTGCGATAACATTACATCCATTATAAGGCAGTTTTGGTGGGGGAGCAAACAAGGCAAAAGGAAACCATGTTGGGTCTCTTGGGACATGATGACAAAACCAAAACATCTAGGTGGTTTGGGCATTAAAGACATAGAAATATTCAATCTAGCACTTCTAGCGAAGCAGGCATGGCGGCTGCTCAATGATCCAAACTCTCTTAGCGCAAGAATTTTGAAGGCAGTATACTATCCAGACCAGTCAATCCTAGAAGCTGAACTGGGGAGTCATCCTAGCCATATCTGGAGGGCCACATTAGATGGAAGAGATATACTTAAACAAGGTATCATTAGGAGGATCGAGAATGGACAAACAACGGATATATGGCAGAACAACTGGATACCGAGGGTTGGCCCTTTGCGACCAATCACATCACTTTCAGCGAATCCACCGAAGAGGGTCTCCGAGCTGATCGACAACACTTCGGCGTCCTGGAGGGAGGACCTGATCCATTCGGTGTTCTTGCCTTTTGACGCTGATGCCATTTTGGCAATCCCGATATGCACCCGGAATGTGGATGATTTCTGGTCATGGAGCAATGAGAGGAGTGGGCAGTTTACTGTTAGTTCAGCATATCGCATGATTCTGAATACCAAGGAACACATGGAAAAATGGCTAGAAGAGAATGCGGGAGCATTAGATATGTATACGAGCAAGGCATGGACATCATTGTGGCACATGCAGGTCCCATCAAAACTCAAATTATTCGCATGGCGTTTGGCGCAGCACTCGATTCCAACGGCGAAGCTTCTTCATCACCGTCATATGGCTACATCACCGTCTTGCTTACTCTGCGGAAGAGAGGACTCATGGAGGCATGCCCTACTAGATTGCACGATATCTCGATGTATATGGGCATTAACAGATGGAGATCTTGTGGAGAAGATGAGTTGGAACCAAGACACCAACGCAAAGAATTGACTGTTTAAGCTACATGATGATCTTTCCCAAAAAGAGTTTGTGCTCTTGGTTGTGACGCTCTGGGCAGTTTGGAGATCAAGGAGAAAGGCCATCTATGAGGATACCTATCAGAGTCCAGCGTCAACTAATATGTTCATTCTCTCATACATAGCGGATTTGGGATCCATTTGTAAACCTACGGATAGCACCAGACGAGCCACTTTAGTCCACCCAAACAGATGGTTGCAGCCTCCAGATATGCTCTGCAAGATAAACGTTGATGCATCTGTGGCCAGGAACAGACGAGGAGGGGCTATAGCTGCTATATGTCATGATCATGAGGGTATTTTCCAGGGGGGTTCATCTCTGGTTATCAGAGGGGTCTGCGATCCCGCAACTCTGGAAGCTTTGGTTACCAGGAAGGCGCTAGCACTAGCTGATGATTTGAATCTGCAAAAGATACATGTTGCATCTGACTGCAAGGTGGCAGTGAACAACATCAAGAAGAGGAACATGGCGAGGTACGGAGCAATTATAAATGAAATTATCGATCACAACAGTATGTTTTTGTTCTGTAGTTTTGTCCATGAATTTAGGAGCTTGAATTTCGAGGCTCACAATTTAGTGAAGCGAGGTTTGAATTTGGGGTGGGCCTCCATGTTTGGCTAAGACATCCCGGTGATCTTAGTTTTGTACCTGTAAACATTATGACCATTTGAATAAAAGCTTCGCGAGATTGTATCAAAAAAAATTAAAAAGAAAAAAAATTCCTCAAAGAAATTAAAAAAACGTGTGGTTGAAATGGTTAGAGCAACTCCACTCGTTCCGCACCCGAGGGGCTTGAAATAGCACCGCTTGAAGGTGCGCCGGTGAAAAAATCAACATGGGGGTGGTCGGTTGGGGCGTGCCGGCGAAAAAATCGGCGTGGGGGCGGTCGGTTTCCCTACCGCCGCCCCAAGGCCGACCCAGACGCCATTTTTTGAAAACTAAACTCGGCTGAAATTCAGCCAAATGGAACACAAATTCGGTCAAACTAGGCGATTTCATTGATATTTGTAAAAAAAATGAAAACATAAATTAAAAACAACTAAACACTACTAAAAAACAACTAGATATTAAAGCCGTCGTTGTCGCCCGCCTTCTACATGCTGAGCATCATGTACATCTTGGTGGTGTAGTCATCGCCGTCCTGTGTGCCACCGTCGTCCCTGCTGCAACCCTAACCAGTGTCGCCGATGTGTGGGGTGTTGGATGGCCGGGTGCCTCGTCGTCGCTGTCCTTGAGGATGATGACGCCGCCCTCCTCGCGTCCGCGGCGCCGAGCGGCGATCTCCTCGAGGGCACGATGCTGACGCGCCATCTCCTTGCGGATGTAGTCCTCCCGCGCCCGTTTGAGGGTGGTCTCATCGGCAGCGGCCATGGCCCCATGCTCCTTCACGGGGAGTAGCCCTGACTCGGTCTTTGGCCTGACGAGGCGGGAAGAGGAGGAGAGGGGCCACAGTCGCCCTCGTTGATGACGAGGTCCTCACCACGGGTGCGGCGCCTGAGCGGCGTCTCCTGTGTCTCCGGCTTGACGGGTGATACGTCTCCAACGTATCTATATTTTTTTATTATTCCATGCTATTATATTACCCGTTTTGGATGTTTATGGGCTTTACTTTACACATTTATATCATTTTTGGGACTAACCTACTAACCGGAGGCCCGGCCTGTATTGCTGTTTTTTTTTGCCTATTTCACTGTTTCGAAGAAAAGGAATATCAAACGGAGTCCAAACGGAATGAAACCTTCGGGAGCGTGATTTTTGGAACAAACGTGATCCAGAGGACTTGGAGTGCAAGTCAAGAAGCAGCCGAGGCGGCCATGAGGGTGGAGGGCGCGCCCCTATCTCGTGGGCCCTGTCGTGGTCCTAAGACTGACAGTAGAAAGGGGGTAGGTATGAAGAGGCAAGATCTCAGCTATGGTGAAGGTGTACACACGGGATTTATGAGTTCAGGCCCTTCACAGTGGAAGTAACAGCCCTACATCTCGGTGCCCGTAGGCGGTCGATTGGATTATGTGTGTGATATTACAGGGGGTGCAAATCCTTGTCCCAGAGGAGGGGGTGGCTTATATAGAGTGCGCCAGGACCCCCGCCCACCTCCATTACAAGGGGCTTAATGTACATAAAGTAAGGGGCGTTACTGGTAACGCCAGCCTTAAGTGGTGTTAATGCTTATAAAGACTAAGGGGTGAACGTCCGACCGTTGCAGGTCCTTATGACTCTTGGTCTTCGGTATGGTCGAGTGACTCTTCATATGGTCGAGTGACGGTAGCGAGGAGCACCTCCGAGTGATGTGGTCGTTGAGTGGAAATCACTCGACGTGTTTGACTGGCGCTCTCCTATTGTCTCTTGGTCCTTTTATCTTCCAGGGTAGTGACCTTGGGTAGGGCGTATAGGTCAGGCCTATGACCCTACCGCAAGTCTGTATCCTCATCAGTAGCCCTCAAATGGATTAAGGTACGAGTGAAAAGTAGGTTTAAGTTGAATCTTCTCCGAGCTTCGTGTCTTCACGAGTGTTTTCTGCAAGACTGAACGCCCGCATCGGTACTTCGGTGTTGACTCAGTCGCCTTGACCCATTTAGTGAGCTGTCGATTGAATTGGTGACCTCATGCGTCGAGTGCTGTGTTGGAGCGCAGGATCTTGGGTGCGATTGTTTGCAGTGTAGCCCGGATTTCGCGGGATACAAAATTTCGGGGAAGCGCGCGGGCCGGAGAGCGCCAAAACGGGCGGTCCGGATAAGTAGTGATGCCTCGATTACCGCGCCGCCTTTTTCGCCACGTACGCTGCGTGCAACTGTTGCGGGATTTGACGGGATTGCCTGGTCCCACGTGTCAGTCACTCGGAGGTGACCCTTTATAAGGCGACGGGTCCGAGGCGTTGGCACTGTGCACGCCTGTTCCTTCTTCTTTCTCCTCTGCTTCTCCACCATGCCCAACACCTCCGCTCTCGACGCTGCTGCTCCCCAGTCATGGTGAAGGACAAGACGGCGGTGCTAGAGCGCGCTAAGAAGGCGATGGGGGCGGTCAAAGGCAAGAAGCAGAACCGTGGGTCATCGTCACGTGCAGGGCTGCCGCCGGGCTGGATCCAGGGCGATTGGATCCGGTCTTCGGTCCGGCAGGAGGATCTAGCCAAACTGGAGGAGTCGCCAAGGGAGCGGCGAGGCTGCCGAAGGGGGAGACGGAACCGCAACCTCGATTGGGTGAGTGCGTTCTGCTCACCACCCACGTCGACCGGGGTTTCTCGCTCCCTCCGCATCCTTTCTTCCGGGGATTTTTGAACTTCTTTGGCACTCAGCTCCACCATTTTTCTCCCAACACCATCACGTATTTAGCTGCATTTGTATCGATGTGCAAGAACTTCTTAGGGTGTCGACCGCACTGGGGTCTTTTCAAACACATCTTCACCATTCGTTCCCAGTCGGTAAAAAAGGCGAAGTCGAGTGACTTCAAAACCCACGTCATCCAGATGTGTGGGGGTTTAGGTATCCAAAAGAGGAATAGGAGTGCCTTTCTCGCCATGATTCTCCCTGAATCTGTTAGAGTCTTGCAGTCGACCTGGTTCTACTGCCAGGACATCGCAGCTCCAGGTCAGTCGACTGGTCTTCCCCACTTCTCGTTTGACCGTGTTCAGACTCCTTCCCCACTGAAAGTAACCGCTGTTGAGACCATGGAGACGAGGATGTTGGTGGATAGAGTGGTCCAACTCATCAATGATGGCGTTACCGGCGTGGACTTGCTGGAAGTGTTCCTCAGTCGACGCATCCAACCTCTCCAGGCCCGCGATCACCCGATGTGGCTGTATTCCAGACCGGACGACACCGCTCGGGTCCATCCAGAAGAAGTGCCGTCTGAGACCATAGCTTTGTGGCTGAGGAGCATCACAGGCAACCAGGACAACCCCAGAGGATCCGGGCGAGTCGTACCCTTCAGCGACGAAAACCCGCCCGACAAGGTATACTTTTTGTTTCGACTGCTTTCCGCTCACGCTCCGACTGTACTTTATGTTGACTGACTCTTACTCGACCGATTTGTTCTGCAGGTATTCACTGAGATGCATTCGATGCCTAACGGTGAACAAGCTTTGGAGCAGGACCAGGAGGGGGAGGACAGTGCGGAGGAGAGTGGTGAGTGGGAGTCTTCGGGAGAAGAGGAGGAGGAGGAGAGCGAGGAGTCGGACGAGGGGGAAGAAGTTGACTCACCGCCATGCTCCGAACGTCGATCCAAACAGCAACATGATCCATCTGGCGGGCGCGGGAAAAGCGTGGTCCCGAGTGCTAGTACTCAGAAGCGTACTCGGACGTCGACCCCGGAGCCGACAGAGAAGGTGGCCAAGCAGCCTATAGTTGCTCCTCCCAAGGCTCAGAAGACACTGCCACGAATTAAGATGGACGTCCCTGTTGCTTCGGGGTGAGTATCTCGCTTGCGATTTCGACTGAAGATTTTCTTGTTCTAACCGACCAATTCATGTGTCTTTCCAGTCCCACCTCTGCTTCCACTGACATGGACATCGACAAGGCGCCAGGAGACGAAGAGGCCACCTCACGAGTCGGTAAGTCTGATCGACCAAGCTTTGTTAAGTTGAGTAGATCGTCAATCGACAGAATTTCTGACATTTCTCTCTTTCTGTAGTTCCGCAAGAAGTTGTTGTGCTTCCTGATGATGAAGAAGAGGCACCTCTATAGGAGACGAAGAGGAGGAGTGGGAGCTCTGGCAGGAGGAGGCTTGAAGTTCAGGTTCCTCAGTCGATGCCGGTGCTCGAGGCGGTGGTCGATCGTTCCGGAGAGCCTGTTCGGACCAGCGTCATGTTTGCCAGCCCGCTGACAACTGATCGTCCGGCGGACTCGACTGCATCAACTCTTGCTGCTCCAGTGCAACTCCATGCCTCTGACCCAGCTACTACTTCGGCTGCTCTGCAGCCATCACTTTTTGCTACGTATCAAACTACAGATGACTCGCCGGGCACCGCTAGGGAAGCTCTTCGTCAGGTGAACCTTGTCATGGAGCAGGTGAAAGTGATGCATGAGGCTAGTCAGGTAGCTTACAACGCCAGCACTGCTCTTCAGACTAATGTTCAGGTCCGCAAAATTGAGTGTTGCCTTTATATCTTTATATCCGATCACCCATTGGGGTGTTCCTTTGTCTAGAATTTAGGAAATCTTCAACTCCGCTCGCCTTGAGCTGAGTCTCAGTAAATTGTTTGAACCAGTGGGGGCACGCCGAGTGCACCCACTGGGTGTAGTCCCCGAGACCATGGTCGACTGCTGGCAGTCGACTGAGGTCTAATGGTGTATCCTTTTTTTTGATCTCATGCTGAGTAGGCCTTGCTGAGTACTGATCTGATCCAGTGGGGGCATGCTAAGTGCACCCACTGGGTGTAGTCCCCGAGACTACTGTTGAATATTTGATTCGGCAGTAGTCTTAGAGTAATTCTTCTCCGTCACTGTCGCTTATTTCTGTCGACTGACATGTCTGTCTTTCTGGCTGCAGAGGTATTGTGATCTTGGAGCTCGGCTCACCGAATTAAAGAAGAAGCATATCAGCGTTGAACTTGACCTTGAACTCGCGAAGAAGAATCTCAAAACTGCTCAAGAAGAAACGGCCATCATGGGAGGTAAACATTCGACCGTTTTGTCTGCTTTGTAGCTCACACTTTGCACTGGTTTTTCTTTCAGTCTCTTTGAACCGAGTGATTTCACACAAGCAGATGTGCGTAGTGAAAATTGCCAACTTCAGTCTCATCTGAAGAGTGTTGTTTCTTTAGAGAGGATGAAGGAGGCTTTGGAGCAGGAGGATCTGGATCTGGCAGTTGCTCAGAAGGAAGCACGTGAGAAGACGAAGCTTGCGGACGAGAAGCTGGCTTCAGTCAGCAAATAGGAGGAGGAGAACGCAAAGCTGAAGACTGCCATCTCGGACGCTAATCGAGAAGTCGAGCAGCTGAGGAAGGAGAAGGAGAATCTGACCACTAAAGTCGGCGGCCTTAGGACCAAGATAGACAAGCTAGAGTCCTATTTGGAGCAACTCACCGTGAAACTTGTTCTGAAGCTTGAAGGTATGATCATTCGACTGCAGTTAATTTGTCGCCGACTAAACTTTGTTGTCATGCTGTCGACTCATCGTTTTTCACAATGGGACAGAACTGTGTCAGGACTTTGAAGCTGAAATTGGGCGGGTCGAGATGGGTCTCGACCCCATCAATTGTCATGTGAAAGATGACGTTGCAATGAATCTGTTGCGATTGGAGTCGTGCTTGAATCTGTTGTCATGCTGCAATGAATCAGTTGCTTATCTGGCTCGACTAAAGGCGGCGATGACCCAAGTGGATGCTGAACTCTGGCCTCAGGCGGAGCTGTCTCAAGACCTCGAGTCCCTAATGACTCGACTTAATCAGATTCCAGGCCGAGTGCAAGAGTGGAAGAAATCTTCCGCTCGTTGTGGTGCTGATGTCGCCTTGTCGTTGGTCCGAGTGCACTGCAAGGAGGCTAAGGAAGACAAGCTGGCAGCTCTCAAAGTAGCGAATACTAAGAAGCACTCTTTCCAGGACTTCATGGACACCTTCCTCGAGGCAGCCACTCGCATTGCCGACAGCATCGACCTCGACAGCTTCTGCGATCCAGCCAGTCCTTCACCCGCCGAGTGATTGAAAAAACATTATGCTTCGCCTTTATTTGCCTCGGAATGTCGAGTGATTTTGTAACCATTAAAACTCCTTCGGGCTTGGTGCCCGAGTACTTTTAATATGCGGTTAGAAACCTCTGGATTTATCTTTGAATATGTTGAGTTTATCTTCCAGTGAAATCTGTTCTTCACTTGTATCGGTTTCTCATCGTTTGATGCAGGTGCTGAAGGAGGATCAGAAGTCGACCCGTTGGATGAGCCTTTGGCAGCATTGATCAGCTCATCAGCAAGGTACTCAACAATTGTCTTGATGTTCCTGTCATCAGCAAGGGGCCAATCGTTGAGTGCATACAATCTCGTCCTTCTTCTTGACAGTGCAGCCCCCGGGTGGGGGGTGTGGTCGACCTGCAGCCCCGCTAACCACTCAGTAGGATTTTCAAACTTAGGCGAGTGCTGGACAGCTGCTAAGCCCCCGAGTGGGAGGGGTGCTCACCACTCGGTAGGATTTTTCAAACTTAGGTGAGCACTGGACTGCAGCTAAGTCCCCGAGTGGGAGGGTTGCTCACCACTCGGTAGGATTTTTCGAACTTAGGCGAGCACTGGGCTGCAGCTAAGCCCCCGAGTGGGAGGGCTGCTCACCACTCGGTAGGATTTTTCAAACTTAGGCGAGCACTGGGCTGCAGCTAAGCCCCCGAGTGGGAGGGCTGCTCACCACTCGGTAGGATTTTTCAAACTTAGGCGAGCATTGGACTGCAGCTAAGCCCCCGAGTGGGAGGGCTGCGCACCAC
>NC_041391.1:621057566-621118476 GCF_002162155.2 Triticum dicoccoides
CCACTCGGTAGGATTTTTGTCACTTAGGCGAGTAGTGGACTGCAACTAAGCCCCCGAGTGAGAGGCAGACTCACCACTCGGTAGGATTTTTGTCACTTAGGCGAGTGCTGGACTGCAGCTAAGCTCCCGAGTGAGAGGCAGACTCACCACTCGGTAGGATTTTTGTCACTTAGGCAAGTACTAGACTGCATCTAAGCCCCGAGTGAGAGGCAGACTCACCACTCGGTAGAATTTTTATCACTTCATCTTAGGCGAAACAGATTCGCAGCTAAGGCGGTACGTACAAAAGAAATAAACAACAATCATTCGGAAGAAAATAAAATTATGTCTTTTGATAGCCAAACTAAGAGGTATTTCTTACATCTCATCAGTCTAAATACTTCAGAGTAAAAAGGGCGGAGCAGACCCGCATTCCAAGTGTGCGGTTCATCTTTGTTGTGCTCGACATTGAAGAGACTGTATGCTCCATTGTGGAGCACCATGGTGACGACGAAAGGGCCCTCCCAAGCAGGGGCGAGCATGTGTGGCTTCTGCTAATCCACTCGGAGAACCAAGTCTCCTTCTTGAAATGCCCGACCCCTTATGTTCCTGGCATGGAATTGTTGGAAATATGCCATAGAGGCAATAATAAATTAGTTATTATTATATTTCCTTGTTCATGATAATCGTTTATTATCCATGCTATAATTGTATTGATAGGAAACTCAGATACATGTGTGGATACATAGACAACACATGATAATCGTTTATTATCCAATCCTAAGCCTAGCACACAGATCGTAGTTCGTATGCTAAAGCTTTTGTAATGTCAAGTATCATTTCCTTAGACCATGAGATTGTGCAACTCCCGGATACCATAGGAATGCTTTGGGTGTACCAAACGTCACAACGTAACTGGGTGGCTATAAAGGTACACTACAGGTATCTCCGAAAGTGTTTGTTGGGTTGGCACGAATCGAGACTGGGATTTGTCACTCCGGTAAACAGAGAGGTATATCTAGGCCCACTCGGTAGGACATCATCATAATGTACACAATGTGACCAAGGGGTTGATCATGGGATGATGTGTTACGGAACGAGTAAAGAGACTTGCTGGTAACGAGATTGAACAAGGTATCGGGATACCGACGATCGAATCTCGGGCAAGTACAATACCGCTAGACAAAGGGAATTGTATACGGGATCGATTGAGTCCTTGACATCGTGGTTCATCCGATGGGATCATCGTGGAACATGTGGGAGCCAACATGGGTATCCAGATCCCGCTATTGGTTATTGACCGGAGAACGTCTCAGTCATGTCTGCATGGTTCCCGAACCCGTAGGGTCTACACACTTAAGGTTCGATGACTCTAGGGTTATAAAGGAAGTTTGTATGTGGTTACCGAATGTTGTTCGGATCGGATTCTCGGATGAGATCCTGGATGTCACGAGGAGTTCCGGAATGGTCCGGAGGTAAAGATTTATATATGGGAAGTCCTGTTTTGGTCACCAGAAAAGTTCAGGTTTTTCCAGTAACGTACCGGGACCACCGGGAGGGTCCCGAGGGTCCACCAAGTGGGGCCACCAACCCCGGAGGGCTGCATGGGCCAAGTGTGGGAGGGAACTAGCCCCAGGTGGGCTGGTGCGCCCCCACAAGGGGCCCAAGGCGCAAAGGGAGAGTGGGAGGGGGCAAACCCTAGGGCAGATGGGCCCTAAGGCCCACCCCAGGCGCGCCTCCCCTCTCTCCCCCTCTGGCCGCCACCCAGATGGCATCTGGGGGCTGCCGCCACCCTTGGGGAGGGAACCCTAGAGGGGGCGCAGCCCCCTCCCCTCCCCCTATAAATACTTGAGGCCTGGGGGCTGCCCAACACATGAGTTTCTCCCTCTATTGGCGCAACCCTACCTCTCTTACTCCTCCTCTCCCGTGGTGCTTGGCGAAGCCCTGCAGGATTGACACACTCCTCCATCACCACCACGCCGTTGTGCTGCTGCTGGATGGAGTCTTCCTCAACCTCTCCCTCTCACCTTGCTGGATCAAGGCATGGGAGACGTCACCGGGCTGTACGTGTGTTGAACGCAGAGGTGCTGTCTGTTCGGCACTAGGATCTCCGGTGAGTTGGATCACGACGAGCACGACTCCTTCAACCCCGTTCTCTTGAACGCTTCCGCTTAGCGATCTACAAGGGTATGTAGATGCACTCTCCTTCCCCTCGTTGCTGGTTTCTCCATAGATAGATCTTGGTGACACGTAGGAAAATTTTGAATTTCTGCTACGTTCCCCAACAGTGGTATCATGAGCTAGGTCTATTGCGTAGATTCTTTGCACGAGTAGAACACAAAGTAGTTGTGGGCGTTGATTTTGTTCAATATGCTTACCGTTACTAGTCCAATCTTGTTTCGACGGTATTGTGGGATGAAGCGGCCCGTACCGACCTTACACGTACACTTACGTGAGACAGGTTCCACCGACTGACATGCACTTGGTGCATAAGGTGGCTAGCGGGTGCCAGTCTCTCCCACTTTAGTCGGAACGGATTCGATGAAAAGGGTCCTTATGAAGGGTAAATAGCAATTGACATATCACGTTGTGGTTTTTGCGTAGGTAAGAAACGTTCTTGCTAGAAACCCATAGCAGCCACGTAAAACATGCAAACAACAATTAGAGGACGTCTAACTTGTTTTTGCAGGGTATGCTATGTGATGTGATATGGCCAAGAAGAATGTGATGAATGATATGTGATGTATGAGATTGATCATGTTCTTGTAATAGGAATCACGACTTGCATGTCCATGAGTATGACAACCGGCAGGAGCCATAGGAGTTGTCTTTATTTATTGTATGACCTGCGTGTCATTGAACAATGCCATGTAATTACTTTACTTTATTGCTAACCGGTAGCCATAGTAGTAGAAGTAATAAGTTGGCGAGACAACTTCATGGAGACACGATGATGGAGATCATGATGATGGAGATCATGGTGTCATGCCGGTGACGATGATGATCATGGAGCCCCGAAGATGGAGATCAAAAGGAGCAAAATGATATTGGCCATATCATGTCACTTTTTGATTGCATGTGATGTTTATCATGTTTATACATCTTATTTCCTTAGAACGACGGTAGTAAATAAGATGATCCCTCATTAAAATTTCAAGAAAGTGTTCCCCCTAACTGTGCACCGTTGCGAAAGTTCGTCGTTTCTAAGCACCACGTGATGATCGGGTGTGATGGATTCTTACGTTCACATACAACGGGTGTAAGACAGATTTACACACGCAAAACACTTAGGTTGACTTGATGAGCCTAGCATGTACAGACATGGCCTCAGAACACAAGAGACCGAAAGGTCGAGCATGAGTCGTATAGTAGATACGATCAACATGAAGATGTTCACCGATGATGACTAGTCCGTCTCACGTGATGATCGGACACGGCCTAGTTGACTCGGATCATGTAATCACTTAGATGACTAGAGGGATGTCTATCTGAGTGGGAGTCCATGAGATGAACTTAATTATCCTGAACATAGTCAAAAGCCCTTTGCAAATTATGTCATAGCTCGCGCTTTAGTTCCACTGCTTAGATATGTTCCTAGAGAAAATATAGTTGAAAGTTGACAGTAGCGATTATGCGGACAGTAGAAAGCTTATGTCCTTAATGCACCGCTTAGTGTGCTGAACCCCAATCGTCGTCTGTGGATGTTGCGAACATCGGACATACATGTTTTGATAAGTACGTGATAGTTTAGTTAAACGGTTTAGAGTTGAGGCACCGAAGACGTTTTTCGAAAACGCCGCGGAACATATGAGATGTTTCGAGGGCTGAAATTGGGATTTCAGGCTCATGCCCACGTCAAGAGGTATAAGACCTCCGACAATTTTCTTAGCCTACAAACTAACGGATAAAAGCTCAATCGTTGAGATTGTGCTCAGATTGTCTGAGTGCAACAATCACTTGAATCGAGTGGGAGTTGATCTTCCAGATGAGATAGTGATGTTTCTCCAAAGTCATTGCCACCAAGTTGCTAGAGCTTCGTGATGAACTATAACATATCAGTGATAGATATGATGATCCTTGAGGTATTCGTGATGTTTGACACCGCGAAAGTAGAAATCAAGAAGGAGCATCAATCGTTGATGGTTGATGAAACCACTAGTTTCAAGAAGGGCAAGGGCAAGAGGGGATACTTCATGAAATGGCAAATCAGTTGCTACTCTAGTGAAGAAACCCAAGGTTGAACCCAAACCCGAGACTAAGTGCTTCTGTAATAAGGGGAACAACCACTGGAGCAGAATTACCCTAGATACTTGGTAGATGTGAAGGCTGGCAAGGTCGATAGAAGTATATTGGATATACATTATGTTAATGTGTACTTTACTAGTACTCCTAGTAGCACTAGGGTATTAAGATACCGGTTCGGTTGCTAAGTGTTAGTAACTCGAAATAAAAGAGCTACGGAATAAACGAAGACTAGCTAAAGGTGAGCTGACGATATGTGTTGGAAGTGTTTCCAAGTTTGATGTGATCAAACATCGCACACTCCCTCTACCACCAAGATTAGTATTAAACCTAAATAATTGTCATTTGGTGTTTGTGTTGAGCATAGACATGATTGGATTATGTCTATCGCAATACGGTTATTCATTTAAGGAGAATAATGGTTACTCTATTTACTTGAATAATACCTTCAATGGTCTTGCACCTAAAGGAATGGTTTATTGAATCTCGATCGTAGTGATACACATTTTCATGCCAAAGATATAAGATAGTAATGATAGTACCACTTGTGGCACTGCCATGTAAGTCATATTGGTGTAAACCGCATGAAGAAGCTCCATGTTGATGGATCTTTGGACTCACTCGTTTTGAAAAGTTTGAGACATGCGAACCATGTCTGTTGGTGTATACGCATGAAGAAACTCCATGCAGATGGATCGTTTGGACTCACTTGATTTTGAATCACTTGAGATATGCAAATCATACCACATGGGCAAGATGACTGAAAAGCCTCGTTTTCAGTGAGATGGAACAAGATAGCAACTTGTTGGAAGTAACACATTTTGATGTGTGCAGTCCAATGAGTGCTGAGGCATGCAGTGAATATCGTTATGTTCTCACTTCACAGATGATTCGAGTAGATGTTGAGTATATTTACTTGATGAAACACAAGTCTGAATTATTGAATGGTTCAAGTAATTTTAGAGTGAAGTTGAAGATCATTGTGACAAGAGGATAAAGTGTCTATGATATGATCATGGAGATGAGTATCTGAGTTACGAGCTTTGGCACGCAATTAAGACATTGTGGAAATTGTTTCACAATTAATACCGCCTGGAACACCATAGTGTGATGGTGTGTCCGAACATCACAGTTGCACCCTATTGGATATGGTGCGTACCATGATGTCTCTTATCGAATTACCACTATCATTCATGGGTTAGGCATTAGAGACAACCGCACTCACTTTAATAGGGCACCACGTAATTCCGTTGAGATGACACCGTGAGAACTATGGTTTAGAGAAACCTAAGCTGTCATTTCTTGAAAGTTTGGGCTACGACGCTTATGTGAAAAAGTTTCAGGTTGATAAGCTCGAACCCAAAGCGGATAAAATGCATCTTCATAGGACACCCAAAACAGTTGGGTATACCTCCTAATTCAGATCCAGAAGCAATAGGGATTGTTTCTTGAATCGGGTCCTTTCTCGAGGAAAAGTTTGTCTCGAAGAATTGAGTGGGAGGATGGTGGAGACTTGATGAGGTTATTGAACCGTCACTTCAACTAGTGTGTAGCAGGGCATAGGAAGTTGTTCCTGTGGCACCTACACCAATTGAAGTAGAAGCTTATGATAGTGATCATGAAGTTTTGGATCAAGTCACTACCGTACCTCGTAGGGTGACAAGGATGCGTACCACTTCAGACTGGCACAGTAATCCTGTCTTGAAGGTCATGTTGCTAGACAAAAATAAACCTATGAGCTATGGAGAAGCGATGGTGGGCCCAAATTCCGACAAATGGTTAGAAGCCATGAAATCCGAGATAGGATCCATGTATCATAACAAAGCATGGACTTTGGTGGACTTGCCCGATGATCGGCAAGCCATTGAAATAAATGGATCTTTAAGAAGAAGATGGACGTGGACGGTAATGTCACCGTCTATAAAGCTCGACTTGTGGCGAAGAGTTTTTCACAAGTTCAAGGAGTTGACTACGATGAGATTTTCTCATCCGTAGTGATGCTTAAGTCCGTCGGAATCATGTTAGCATTAGCTGCATTTATGAAATCTGACAGATGGATGTCAAGACGAGTTTCCTTACCAGTTTTCGTAAGGAAAGGTTGTATGTGATACAATCAGAAAAGTTTTATCGATCCTAAGGATGCTAAAAGGTATGCTGGCTCCAGCGATCCTTCTAAGGACTGGAGCAAGCATCTCGGAGTTGGAATGTGCGCTTTGATAAGATGATCAAAGATTTTGGGTTTATACAAAGTTCATGAGAAACTTGTATTTCCAAAGAAGTAAGTGGGAGCACTATGGAATTTCTGATGAGTATATGTTGTTGACATATTGTTGATCAGAAATGATGTAGAATTTTCTGGAAAGCATATAGGGTTATTTGAAAGGTGTTTTTCAATAGAAAACCTGGATCAAGCTACTTGAACATTGAGCATCAAAATCTATGAGGATAGATCAAAATGCTAATAATACTTTCAAATGAGCATATACCTTGACATGATCTTGAAGGTCTTCAAAATGGATCAGTCAAAGAAGGAGTTCTTATCTGAGATGTAAGGTATGAAGTTAAGACTTAAAGCTCGACCACTGCAGAAAAGAGAGAAAGGACGAAGGTCGTCCCCTATGCTTTAGACGTAGGCTCTACAGTATGCGATGCTATGTACCGCACCTGATGTGTGCCTTGCCACATGTCTGGTAAGAGGGTACAAAGGTGATCAAGGAATGGATCACCAGATAGCGGTCAAAATTGTCCTTGGAGTAATAAGAATTTATTTCTCAATTATGGAGGTGATAAAGAGTTCGGCGTAAAGGGTTACAACGATGCAAGCTTTAACACCTATCCGAATGACTCTGAGTAGCAAACCGGATACGTATAGTGGAGCAACCATTTGGAATAGCTTCAAGTGGAGCGTGGAAGCAGCATTTACAATATGACATAGAGAATTGCGAAATACATACAGATCTCATTGTTGCAGACCCATTGACTAAAACCTCTCTCACAAGCAAAACATGATCAAACCCCAGAACTCATTGAGTCTTAATCACATGATGATGTGAACTTGTTTAATGACACTAGTAAACTCTTTGGATGTTGGTCACATGGCGATGTGACCTGTGAGTGTTAATCACATGGTGATGTGAACTAGATTATTGACTCTAGTGCAAGTGGGAGACTGTTGGAAATATGCCCTAGAGGCAATAATAAATTAGTTATTATTATATTTCCTTGTTCATGATAATCGTTTATCATCCATGCTATAATTGTATTGATAGGAAACTCAGATACATGTGTGGATACATAGACAACACCATGTCCCTAGTAAGCCTCTGTTGACTAGCTCGTTGATCAATAGATGGTTACGGTTTCCTAACCATGGACATTGGATGTCGTTGATAATGGGATCACATCATTAGCAAAATGATGTGATGGACAAGACCCAATCCTAAGCCTAGCACAAAGATTGTAGTTCGTATGCTAAAGCTTTTCTAATGTCAAGTATCATTTCCTTAGACCATGAGATTGTGCAACTCCCGGATACCGTAGGAATGCTTTGGGTGTACCAAACGTCACAACATAACTGGGTAGCTACAAAGGTACACTACAGGTATCTCCGAAAGTGTCTGTTGGGTTGGCACGAATCGAGACTGGGATTTGTCACTCCGGTAAACGGAGAGGTATCTTTGGGCCCACTCGGTAGGACATCATCATAATGTGCACAATGTGACCAAGGGGTTAATCACGGGATGATGTGTTACGGAATGAGTAAAGAGACTTGCTGGTAACGAGATTGAACAAGGTATCGGATACCGACGATCGAATCTCGGGCAAGTATAATACCGCTAGACAAAGGGAATTGTGTACGGGATCGATTGAGTCCTTGACATCGTGGTTCATCTGATGAGATCATCGTGGAACATGTGGGAGCCAACATGGGTATCCAGATCCCGCTGTTGGTTATTGACCGGAGAACATCTCAGTCATGTCTGCATGGTTCCCGAACCCGTAGGGTCTACACACTTAAGGTTCGATGACGCTAGGGTTATAAAGGAAGTTTGTATGTGGTTACCGAATGTTGTTCGGATTCCCGGATGAGATCCCGGACGTCACGAGGAGTTCCGGAATGGTCCGGAGGTAAAGATTTATATATGGGAAGTCCTGTTTTGGTCACCGGAAAAGTTTCGGGTTTTTCCAGTAACATACCGGGACCACCGGGAGGGTCCCGGGGTCCACCAAGTGGGGCCACCAACCCCGGAGGGCTGCATGGGCCAAGTGTGGGAGGGAACCAGCCCCAGGTGGGCTGGTGTGCCCCCACAAGGGGCCCAAGGTGCAAAGGGAGAGTGGGAGGGGGCAAACCCTAGGGCAGATGGGCCCTAAGGCCCACCCCAGGCGCGCCTCCCCTCTCTTCCCCTCTGGCCACCACCCAGATGGCATATGGGGGCTGCTGCCACCCTTGGGGAGGGAACCCTAGAGGGGGTGCAGCCCCCTCCCCTCCCCCTATAAATACTTGAGGCCTGGGGGCTGCCCAACACATGAGTTTCTCCCTCTATTGGCGCAACCCTACCTCTCTTACTCCTCCTCTCCCGTGGTGCTTGGCGAAGCCCTGCAGGATTGACACACTCCTCCATCACCACCACGCCGTTGTGCTTCTGCTGGATGGAGTCTTCCTCAACCTCTCCCTCTCACCTTGTTGGATCAAGGCATGGGAGACATCACCGGGCTGTACGTGTGTTGAACGCGGAGGTGCTGTCCGTTCGGCACTAGGATCTCCGGTGAGTTGGATCACGACGAGTACGACTCCTTCAACCCCGTTCTCTTGAACGCTTCCGCTTAGCGATCTACAAGGGTATGTAGATGCACTCTCCTTCCCCTCGTTGCTGGTTTCTCCATAGATAGATCTTGGTGACACGTAGGAAAATTTTGAATTTCTGCTACGTTCCCCAACAGGAATCGACGCAGGTCTTGTTGATAAATGGTCGACCGGATCAAGGACATCTCTCTTTCTTCCTCTAGGAGGTCGACTGCATCTTGTCGAGCTTGCTCTGCTTCCTCTTCCGAGAAGAGTTTGACTCAGGAGCATTGTGGAGCAAATCACTCGGAAGTACAGCTTCGGCTCCTTAGACTAAGAAGAATGGAGTCCGTCCGGTCGACCGATTGGGAGTTGTCCTTAGACCCCAAAGCACTGATGGGAGCTCATCAACCCAAGCTCCTGCTGCATGCTTGAGATCACGTATCAACCGGGGCTTCAGTCCCTTGAGAATCAATCCATTCGCTCGCTCAGCTTGCCCATTCGACTGAGGATGGGCGACCGAAGTGTAATCGACCCTCGTACCTTGGGAGGCACAAAAGGCTCTGAATTCATCGGAGTTGAAGTTCAATCCATTGTCCGTGATGATGCTGTGTGGCACACCATATCTGAATAACAATTCTCTGATGAAACTCACGGTAGTACTTGCTTCAAGGTTTTTAATGAGCTTAGCTTCGATCCACTTGGTAAACTTGTCGACTGCTACTAACACATGGGTAAATCCGCTCCTGCCAGTCCTCAGGGGTCCAACCATGTCCAATCCCCAAACAGCAAAAGGCCAGACGAGTGGAATAGTCTTCAGAGCTGATGCAGGTTTATGGGACATGTTGGAGTAAAACTGACATCCTTCACACTTGTCCACTATTTCTTTTGCCATCTCGTTGGCATGTGGCCAGTAAAATCCGGCTCGGTATCACTACAAAAAAATACACTTCCGTGATGATACGTGTTTGTCACAATAGGTCGCGTTTTTTGTCATGCATGTACATCCATGACAAATTTATGACAGAATCAAGATAGTCATACCTGTGCTGTCATAAGTGTTCCATGACATTACAAAATTATCATCACGAAAGTGTCCACTTCCATGACGATAAATCGCGCGTCACAGAAGTGCTTTCGTCAAGGGTGACCGACACATGGCATCCACCGTAACGGAACACCGTTAAGCTATCGGGTCGGGTTTTGGATCCGATAACCCGTTAACAGCCCTGACCAATGGGGATTTTCCACGTGTAAAATCATCATTGGCTGGAGGAAACACGTGTCGGCTCATCGCTAGGACAGATGTCATCCACTCATTGGACAGAAGGCGCCTATGATACGTCGACACGTGGCACGACCCAACAGAGGCCCATTGCTATGAAAAGGCCAGTCCGTTTGACTTGGTCAAAAGGTGGCGGGCCGGCCCATGGAAAGCCTGTTAACGGCCTGTTCGCATATAGCCCATTTACAGCCCGCTAACCCAAGGCCTGTTACGCCCTATTCGAATTAGGCCCAATAGCGTCATCTGGGCCATCCAATATGATTCCAGCCCATTTTCACTTCTGGCCCATGGATGGCCCATGACGTCTTTCGACCCATATGAGGCCCTATGTAACTCTTGGCATATTAACAGCCCGTGGTGAAACTGGCCCGTAATGAACAGTGTGTCACTTTACACCCATTAACGGCCCGCGGTGAAACTGGCCCGTATAGAACAGTGTATCACTTTATACCCATTAACGGCCCGTTATTCTGTTGGGACATTTCCATCCTATGTTATCTTTCGGCCTTCTCAGAGCCCATTTATTCTTGGGCTCATTTCCAGCAATCGTTTACTTACGGCCCGTTACTGTCATTTTCTGCTTGTGGGCCAAATTCAACCCGTGGTTACAGTCGGCCCGTTTGTGGTCCGTTAATACGTTGTGCCGTTTTCATAGCGTCATCAAATACAGCCTCGATGGCCCGTTATGGTCAGCCCATGAACGGACGATTCCAACTCTCGCCCGTTTACGGCCAGAATGCGGTCTGTTTGGCCCATGTTTGGCCAATCGAACATACGGCCCGTATAAGGCCTGTCGGGGATATACCCCGCGGTATAAACCGCCGGATATATGACCCGGCTAGAGTTTGGCGATTCACTGGCAACCCACTTGGACATGGCGGTTTACGGTTCATTGGTAATCCGGCAGGCGGGTCAGAGGAGCGACAAGACCCGGTGGCCCAACGGGCGGTTATGGAAGGCCGGATCATGCTATGGTGGGCCGGTTTAAGAGAAAAGGCGTGAGGAATATTTACTTTACAAGGAAGACCCGGACTTGTATCCGGTTTGTATTAGAAGGGAGACTAGTCCTAATCCTAATAGGACTCCACATGTAACCCGCCCCTTCAACATATATAAGGTGGGGCAGGGCTCCCCAAAGAGGGACAAGCGACATGCAAGAAGAAACAATCTTAGGGCTAGACACAAAGAGGAGAGCCGGTTTACGGCGACTTCCTCGTGATGATAATGAGATCTAGCCTCAAACAACATGTAGGGTTTTTACTGGATGATGTTTCCAGGGACCCGAAGCTGTCTAAATCCCTGTCTTGTGTTGCGTCTCTCGATTCCACTCAACCCCTCTCAAGCTACCACATAGATGCGTTGGCCTCGCGACTAAGTCCTGACACTAAGGACATCTGACGTGACAATTCGACGACAAGGCCCATTGATGATACGGCCCGTAGAAGGCCCATTGTTTCTACGGCCCGTAGAAGGCCCATTGTTTCTACGGCCCGTAGAAGGCCCATTGTTTCTATGGCCCATAGAAGGCCCACTGTTTCTACGGCCCATATAAGGCCCACTGTTTATACGGCCCGTAGAAGGCCCACTGTTTCTATGGCCCGTAGGTCCAGTGTCACTACAGTAAATATTAGCCCATGGTTATTGTGGCCTAGTTTTAAAAAATAGGTTATTGCAGCCACTAGCAAACCGCAGAAAAAGAACTACACTGACTACAAGCAAACAAATAAACAGGACAACAAGGAAATAAATAAGCAAGCAACTTACACTAGGCTATCACGGCTATTACACATATTACATCCACTGGGCATCAAAGTTTGCCACCAGTGCAAATATAGGGAACACAGCAGCATATAAATGCCGCAGCAAAACAAGTTCAGAACTGAAACCACTTCAGAAGACCCGGACTTGTATCCGGTTTGTATTAGAAGGGAGACTAGTCCTAATCCTAATAGGACTCCACATGTAACCCGCCCCTTCAACATATATAAGGAGGGGCAGGGCTCCCCAAAGAGGGACAAGCTACAAGCAAGAAGAAACAATCTTAGGGCTAGACACAAAGAGGAGAGCCGGTTTACGCGACTTCCTCGTGATGATAATGAGATCTAGCCTCAAACAGCATGTAGGGTTTTTACCGGATGATGTTTCCCGGGGCCCGAAGCTATCTAAATCCCTGTCTTGTGTTGCGTCTCTCGATTCCACTCAACCCCTCTCAAGCTACCACATAGATGCGTTGGCCTCGCGACTAAGTCCTGACACTAAGGACATCTGATGTGACAATTCGACGACAGTTGGCGCCCACCGTGGGGCCTGCGCACGGTGGTGTGGAGTTCTTGAAGGGATCTTTCATATGGATCGAGAAGCTCGCGGTTGATTAGATGAAGAAGAGGCTCACAGGATAACCCGACATGGGGTAGCTTCGGGCAGAACCGGTAAGGTTCATCGGATCGCCGGGCTTATGTGTGTTCGCTGCCGCCGTCCTATGATCCGCCGAAACGGACAGGCGTTTGTTCCCTGTACAATTAAGAAATCTATGCCAAATCGATCTTAATGTTTTGCTGCAAGGCGCCAGGAGCAAATACCAAGACCAAAGGAGATGTGATTAGACAAAGAAAAAAAACATCAACAGATGCAAGCCACGCCTGAGATAAGGAAACATGAAAGTCAAAACCGACCGCGACCTGGACCTTGTCTTGACCTCGTTCTTTGCTAAACCGTGGACAGCTCTCAGCGGCCGCAAATCCTGGGTTCACACGGAAGATCCTTTGGACCAGCCCGTACAAGAATCTAAATCGCGAGGACCTTTTTCTTTTTTCCTTGGTTCTAGTTCTTTATGCGGATTGGACGCGCCTGAGAATATTAAACTATGACCACTCCGAGTCACCGTCGTCTTTGCACATAGCTCCGCGTCAGCAGTCAGCCTCGTCAATGTGCACAAGAAAAAGGAAGTGTAGAGCCGGTTGGAAGGAGTCAAAAGCTCTTATTTATTCAACCTACAAGATTTGATTGATCTGGACTGGTCTGCTACGTCTACGGGCGAGGCCTGAGACTCTGTTTGGTAAATAAATGTTATCAGTCTGTTCAAGTCCACCAGATGACAAAAGGCTGCAAAAGGATCAAGATTAGCAGCGTTTGTATTTTGCATGCCATGTTTTTTCTCCAAAGGCTTACTACTAGTGCTACATTGAAAAGCACAATGGCACAATTCCCACAAAGGACCATCCTCCATCACGTGAAGGACGAGACCAGTCAAAGTGATGAATCAATTACTCCATTATACTGGTGAAGCTTTGTTGCTATTATTTGTCTGGCCGGTTTAAGATGGAGATAAGAAGACTACATGATCGAGTGCTAGACTTGAATACTAAAGATAGCATAGACTTCGATATCTGCTATTCCGGTCTGGATACCGAGACATATACAAAGCAATATTACATCAGATCACAATGTACACCTGCTTTGGACTATGACCAACATTATCCAATACAAGTACCTGCGTTCATCCAGAAAATAAGTCAGGTGCTATCTGTTCTCAGTATTTTTAGTACGTATCAATTCTTTTGAGAACAATTACTCTATCTTTTAATAAATTTTACGCAGGACGGCTGTTAAAAGAAAAAGGGGGTTACACCATGGAGGCACGTTCGGCTGTGCCGCGCAGCTTCACGGACACGCGTATCGCGGTCCGGTTTACATCAATGCGCCAGCCGACTTGCCCGTCCGCACTGCTTTACAAACGCCACAGACAACTTGCATGTCCGCGCCAGCTTACAGACATCACGGCCGACTCACCCGTCCGCACCGGTTTACCACGCCGCGAACGGTTCACCCGTGAGCGACTTCAACTCCACCTAGCGATCATCAATTTCATGGCGGATTATTTTCGGCCTGGCACATTAGGTGATATTCATCTAAAATATATTTTATTGGCACATATTATTTTTTGTCAAAGAGCAGTTTATCTTTGCATTGGTCTGCAATATTGTTGATGCAGGACAGTTGTTCACTACATCAAAACGGCGTGGTTAACTCGCCCGTCCGCGCTGGTTTACAACACCGCGGCCGGTTCATCTGTTTGAGCCGCCTATGATGCTGAGGTCATCTTTTATGTCCATTTCTCACGGCCTGGTCTACATCAACATACCGGGCCGCACCTATCTGCATGGGCTGTTTGTTGAAGTATGATCAAGTCACAGCTTGGGTAGCCCAGCTTTCTTTCAAATTGGAGGCAAATTATTATCAACCATCGTCTTCACTGGATGGCTCAATGGGTAGGCGCACAAGTCGTCGCCACTACGGTTTGGTTAACTTCAAACATCCAGTTGGAAAGAACCATTGGCCGAGTTGCTGACACGGCTCATACGGGATCATTTATAACCCGCCGCAGTCACCTCAACCTTCTGTGGATTTACATCGTGCTATCAACACCAATGATATACAAGTTATGTCGGTTTATATCATGGTCAAACATGGAGAATCTCAAGCCAACTCCTCGAGTCACCTTCGAGACTCGGGGGCTACGATGACATAATTCAGCAAATCTTGCCAGATTCAGCAAAGTTAAAAATCCCAGGACGATGGAGGGGAAGATAACCCGGTCCCGGAGGCTACTGTTATATTGAGGAAAATTTAAAGGCTGTCAGAAAATTTCCGGCTTAGAAAGTATATAACACTTACAAAATCCCGGCTCAATGAAGAAGTTCCGGGTCATCAGAAAGGATTTCGGTTCAAGATCCTGTTCAAGAGACATCTTTCTCTCGTAAAGCGTTGAAGCTCTCAAATATCCGGTTTAAAAATCCGGCTCAAGGGAGGTCAGTCTCATTGAAGCTCTCCAAATATCCGGTTTACAATCCGGTTCAAGGAAAATTTATCTATCACGAAGCTTTGAAGCTCTCAATATCCGGTTCAAGAAGGATTTATCTCTTGCAAAAAGTTAAAGGGTGCCAAAGAAGAGTTGCTGCCATGATGCGCGGTCCAAACATGGGTATCATGCCTTATTGGCTTATCATATTATTGGTCACTTGGGGGCTTGGTCGTATCCGAACCATAGCCACGCCTCTTGATCGGCCTAGTGCCATAACATCACTGGGGGCCTTGGTCGTGTCCGAACCAACGCGACACCTTTTGACAGGCGACAGCCACCAGATCACTTGGGGACATGGTCAAGTCTGAACCAGTCACGCCTCTTGGTCGGCCTAAGGCCACAAAATCACTTGGGGGCTTCGTCGAACCTGAACCATTGCCACGCCTCTTGATCTGGCATATATGCCACGAATCATTTGGGGACCTGGCTGACTTGAACCATAGCTACACCTTATTGGGAGCTTGGTCGTGTCCGACCATGGTAACACCATCTGATCGGCTCAGTAAAGCCTCTTTTCGCAAATGGTCTTATCATTGCCTTTGCTTCCATATTTTTTTTCATAACTGTTATTTGATTTTTGTTGCGTTTTTTAAACCGACAACGTTTTAATCCGGTTCAAATGTCAATTACAAATTGACGGAACACGGTCAAATCTTAATCCGGAGGCCATCTGCCCGGTTTGATTTTCTGTTACCATCCTATTATGGAGTAAACCGGTGTTTATCAACCCGGCTTGACTTTCAATTACAAGTTGTCAATATAGGATCAAGTTATAATCCGGAGACTATCAACCCGGTCTGGTTTGACTATGAGTCGCCAGTATTATATATGGTTAAACCGGTGTTTATCACAACCCGGTACGGTTTATCATCAACCGGCACAGTATGAAAGGAGTTATCATTACTCAAGATTGGGGTTATCACTCTTACTACAAAAAATTGGTAAACCAATGATGTGGTTCAATATCACAGGTATGATATATTTCATTAATTATTCTTAAGTGCAGCCTTGGTTATAAACCTGGGTTATATGTTGGGCATTATGACCCGTCCGGCGGTAAACCGCCAGGACACTTTAAACTTGTTGTATGCAGAGACAGGTTGAATAAAGCATGATGATAAATTATCCGGTGTTTATTAAACCGGCCTGGCTTTAAGACGATAAGTCACCAGTATATGATGGGAAATTATCCGGAGTTTATTAAACCGGCCTGGCTTTGGACTATACGTCGCCAGTATATATTTGGATTGCGCCATTGGAATCATGCGCTTATAAATGATTGGGTTATATTATTCAAATAGCCAAATTTGGCTGAATTTTCATTATGATATTGGATGAATTTTTCATACCGGATTATATTATCTTGAATAGCCAACATGGCTGGATTTTTATGGTTATTAGTAACCGGTATTATTGAGTTTTCAAAGTCGCTTTAGCGCAACAGTTATTATTTTATCAAAGGATATGATTTATTCTACAATGGGAGGAATAGTCCCGAGTCGCTGCCGGCTCACGACCCGGCACTTGGGGGCTACATTATTCAAATTGAGATTACATGCAAGTCTCATGTCACTGCAAGCATGCACCATGACACTTGGGGGCTAATGCAAAGTAATTTTCTGCTCGTATTATTGAAGACCCAACTCATCACATTATAATGAGTCGGCCCTTGGGGGCTACCAATTGCTCCTGACAACAGTTGAAGGTACAAAGCTTTTTATTCATTATATTGAAGAGTCCACTGCTCAGTTGGTAAAGCACAAGGCTCTTAACCTTGTGGACGTGGATTCAAGTCCCATGATGAGGGTTACATCATATGATGTTATTTTCATTGAAGTATATATTAAAGTCCCAGCTCAATATTATCTTACTGAGCCGGCCCTTGGGGGCTACACATCATTGCTCAAATCTACATGATTATACCTACAAAGTCCCTGCTCATTATTGCATAATGACCCGGCCCTTGGGGGCTACACTAGTTGAAGTTTTTATGAGTATAAGACAATGACAAGTCCCAGGTTGCTGCAAGCATGACAACCCGGCACTTGGGAGCTACATAATATGGAGTATTCAGTTTTTACTATGTGACTGGGATGAACAACATGGATTTCTTCTTAAGTGGCAATATTTATGTTGAAGCAAGTCTTAAGCTACAGGTATTATAATATTATCGAAGAAATATTTCTCAGACTCTCTGTTTTGGGCAAACCAGATTGAACCGGTGTCTGCAACAATCATAACCCGACATCATCAGTAATCATGAACCGGCGTTGGCAACAATCATGACCCGGAATCATCAGTTTTTATAACCCGACAATGGTGGTAATCATAAACCGAGCATTGAAGGCCAATTCAAATGGATTCTTTATTTACAAAATATCTTCTGCAAGCAAATCAATTATGAAACTGGTCTATTGACTCGGATTTTTTTAGAAGGAAGAAATGACAAGGATTCAAGGATGATCAAGTGCCGGTCTACAAGAATATTTAAACCGGAGCACAACCCGACAAATTTGTTCTTGTATTTATGTTGCAGATCAGTTTAACATGGATGAATCCAAATTAAACTGGGGGCTAATGTTGGGGATATACCCCGCGGTATAAACCGCCGGATATATGACCCGGCTAGAGTTTGGCAATTCAATGGCAACCCACTTGGACATGGCGGTTTACGGTTCATTGGTAATCCGGCAGGCGGGTCAGAGGAGCGACAAGACCCGGTGGCCCAACGGGCGGTTTATGGAAGGCCGGATCATGCTATGGTGGGCCGGTTTAAGAGAAAAGGCGTGAGGAATATTTACTTTACAAGGAAGACCCGGACTTGTATCCGGTTTGTATTAGAAGGGAGACTAGTCCTAATCCTAATAGGACTCCACATGTAACCCGCCCCTTCAACATATATAAGGAGGGGCAGGGCTCCCCAAAGAGGGACAAGCGACAAGCAAGAAGAAACAATCTTAGGGCTAGACACAAAGAGGAGAGCCGGTTTACGGCGACTTCCTCGTGATGATAATGAGATCTAGCCTCAAACAGCATGTAGGGTTTTTACCGGATGATGTTTCCCGGGGCCCGAAGCTGTCTAAATCCCTGTCTTGTGTTGCGTCTCCCGATTCCACTCAACCCCTCTCAAGCTACCACATAGATGCGTTGGCCTCGCGACTAAGTCCTGACACTAAGGACATCTGACATGACAATTCGACGACAAGGCCCATTGATGATACGGCCCGTAGAAGGCCCATTGTTTCTACGGCCCGTAGAAGGCCCATTGTTTCTACGGCCCGTAGAAGGCCCATTGTTTCTATGGCCCATAGAAGGCCCACTGTTTCTACGGCCCATAGAAGGCCCACTGTTTATACGGCCCGTAGAAGGCCCACTATTTCTATGGCCCGTAGGTCCAGTGTCACTACAGTAAATATTAGCCCATGGTTATTGTGGCCTAGTTTTAAAAAATAGGTTATTGCAGCCACTAGCAAACCGCAGAAAAAGAACTACACTGACTACAAGCAAACAAATAAAAAGGACAACAAGGAAATAAATAAGCAAGCAACTTACACTAGGCTATCACGGCTATTACACATATTACATCCACTGGGCATCAAAGTTTGCCACCAGTGCAAATATAGGGAACACAGCAGCATATAAATGCCGCAGCAAAACAAGTTCAGAACTGAAACCACTTCAGAAGAGCTCAAGAAACAATATCCTGGGTACCCATAATGCTGGCAAGATGCTTAGCAAGCTCATTAACTTTCTCTTGTTTGGCGCTTAAGTCCTCCAGTGCTTGTTGTTGCACCAGAAAGTATGCATCTGGATTCTGCAGGGACTTCCTCAGTCCTTCGGCTTCCTGTCGCATAACATTTGATCAATGTCTTTCAACTTGAAGTTGAGACTCAAGAAGCCGAACTGATTCAGGCAATGAGTTCGAAGAGCTGGTGCCAGCAGTGGTAGCGAGTAACTCGAACACTACATCAAGACAGGACACCAATATAGTTTTTATCAGCTTTCTTGGACACCAACAGGGATGTCTCACTATCTTGAACCTTATCCGCATTATTTCCTTTACCATTGCATAATAGGGTACTCTTCTACAATATTTTATCTGCATTCTAAAAGAGAAACAAACAAACACATCTCAGGTTTACAATGTAGTATATGAAACTCATTTTGGTAAACCAGTTCAGTAGTAAGGTGGACAGGATAACAGCATGAAACAAACATATATCTATGTAGTATGGTCACTGTATGGTCTATATCATTCTAGTTTATGTTGCCAAATCAAGATAGATACAGTTCAAATCATATCTATTTAAGACAAAGCAGCATAGACAGAATATAAGTGTGGGAAACTACACAGCAATAACAACACTTGTAATATGCATGGCATGAGAACATAACTATTTATTCAATTGAAACTGAAATCAACATAGAGCAAGTTACAATAGCAAACAGCCAAACACGTTGAAGAAATAGGTTTAAAACATGCCTGTTGCGCCATTGGAGTTTCAATTGCATCCTTCAAATTTGAAATTGGTTGGAATCAGTAAATAAAGTGATGCAAGAGAAAAGTAGTATGAACCATAGCTATGGAACCTGACCTGAGAACAATTCTTCTTCTGCTTTAAGCGTTGACTTCAGGTTCAGAGTGGTGGTCCTCGTGATTTGGGCACTGCAGTTGCCTTACTAACTGCTCGTGTTTGGGTGCTCTTTGGTGGAGACGGTGTTGTGTCAACGGGAACTGGGTGTCTATCTGCTGGGGTTGGGGTTAGAAGGGGTGTAGCTGGTTCTCTGTCCAACTGGGTAGGGGTACAATCTGCATGAGTGTGGGTTATGTGTGTTGGGGCAGGTGAGGGAGTCCTAGATAAGGGGGTATGGGGACAGCCGGACTATATTCATCATCCGGACTATAGAAGCATCAAGATACAAGACTCAAGACTTCGGCTCGTGTCCGGATGGGACTCTCCTTTGCATGGAAGACAAGCTTGGCGGTCCGGATATTATGTTTCCTTCCTTGTAACCGACTCCATGTAAACCCTAGCTCTCCGGTGTCTATATAAACCGGATAGGATGGTCCTTAGAAGGCCGATCACATTTACAATCATACCATCATAGGCTAGCTCTTAGGGTTTAGCCTCTACGATCTCGTGGTAGATCAACTCTTGTATTCCACATATCTTCAATATTAATCAAGTAGGAAATAGGGTTTTACCTCCATCGATAGGGCCCGAACCTGGGTAAATATTGTGTCCCTTGCTTCCTGTTACCATCAGCCTGAGACGCACAGATCAGGACCCCCTACCCGAGATCCACCGGTTTTGACACCGACATTGGTGCTTTCATTGAGAGTTCCTCTGTGTCGTTGCTTCGAGGCTTGATGGCGTCCTCAATCGTCAACAACGCAGTCCAGGGTGAGATTTTTCTCCCCGGACAGATCTTTGTGTTCGGCAGTTTTGCACTGCGGGCCAATTCGCTTGGCCAGTTGGAGCAGATCGATAGCTTCGCCCCTAGCCGCCAGATCAGGTTTGGAAACTTGATCTACATGACAGATATCCACGGAGACTTGATCTTCGGCAGATTCGAGCCTGTGCCAGGAGTGCCGGACAGTCACGGCGAGCACGGCCTAGACCTGTAGTCGGGCAATACTCGGGACATCATCCCCGAAGCAGCCCTGGATCTAAATCTAGGGCAGGTTGCGTTGCCTACGGATGGAGGGCTGGACCCTACCCCGTGGGCCGCACACTCATCGGCGGTGGAGCCGAACACAGGTCCCACCTCTGTGGAGGCCTATTACCCTGGGCCCCCGGACTCATATCCGCCTGTTGGCCCCGGTCCGCCCGCTCTTGAGCCAGCCGAGCCAGGCTGGGCTTCAGTAATGGAGTTTACGACCGCGGACATCTTTTAGTACTCGCCCTTTGGCAACATGCTGAACTTAGTAAGGAGACTCTGGGCCAAACTATGTCCGGCCCGAGTGGGAAGCAGGCGATGAAGGAATTCGATGCCCACCCACCACCCACTTCATTGCCACGATTGAAGATTTAACTGACATGCATGACTTCGGCTCCGAAGACATCGACGGTATGGACGACGATGCAGGAGAAGTTCGAGAATCCCCGGGGCGCGGGACCACTACCTGCTCCCATGATATATACATGGTAGATATGCCTAATAAGGACGACAGCGATAAACTAGAAGATAAAACACCCGGGAAAAAGCCAAAAAGGCGGCGCAGACGCTGCTCAAAGTCTGGCAATGGCAAAAATAGCGACAAGAGCGCAATAAGGGCTGATATACCCGCAAACTCCGAGAGCAATAATGACCACACGGACCCAGCGATGGAGCAGGACGAGCCAGGTCATGCCAAATCAAGTTCGGAGCAAATATCCGATCACAATGATCTTGAGGGACGAGCTCATGACGCCGCCCTAGAACAGGAAGACAGTCCAGACGACGATGCATTCATCATCCCGGACGAACAAGTGGAACGAGACAACCTCCACAGAAAGCTTATGGCCACAGCAAGAAGCCTAAAAATGCAGAAGCAATGGCTCAAAGCTACACAGGAAAAGCTCAGCCGAAGATGGAATAAAGTGCTAGACACTGAAGAAAGATATGGCGATGACCGCCATACGAAATGCTATCCAAAGCGCAAGCTACTGCTAGAATTCGACGACGTGGCCGTTCCACCAAAAGAAAATCCGACCAAGAAACCAGACGTACCGCTTCACAACCATAACAGAACGGCTGCGGACACTGCGCACGATCCTCGTGAGCATCCGGACAAGAAGGCCGGTGCAGCCAGGTCCATATATGGATCTAGAAGACCCACCCCAGCGAGGGACTTTGGTCACCCAAATGCTCATACAAGCCAGATACCAGTTCTGAATCAACCCTGAACACAACAACAATAGCCGACTACATGCCACAATGCACCCACATACAGAGGGGCTGTTCACCCCCTGTGCTTCACCGAAGAGGTACTGGACCATGAATTCCCACAAGGCTTTAAACCTGTGAACATAGAAGCATACGACGGCATGACAGACCCAGGGGTCTAGATAGAGGATTTTATCCTGCATATTCACATGGCTCATGGGGATGACCTTCATGCCATCAAATACCTTCCCCTCAAGTTGAAGGGACTAGCTCGACACTGGTTGAAAAGCCTTCCCAAAAACTCAATTAGGAGTTGGGAGGAACTCGAAGACGCTTTTAGGGCCAACTTCCAAGGGACTTATGTCCGGCCTCCGAATGCGGACGATCTAAGTCACATAATCCAACAACCCGGAGAGTCCGCCCGCAAGCTTTGGAATAGATTCCTCACTAAGAAGAATCAAATTATCGACTGTCCGGACGCCGAAGCCTTAGCGGCTTTCAAACACAGCATCTATGATGAATGGCTCGCCCGACACCTCGGCCAAGAAAAGCCAAGGACAATGGCAGCCTTAACAAGCCTTATGACCCACTTTTGCGCGGGTGAGGATAGCTGGCTGGCCCGTAAAGGCACCAGCGACCCCAGCACATTCGAAATAAGGGATGGCAACGGGAAGCCATGACGTAATAAAAATAAACGCCAAAACAAGGAAGAGAGCCTGGACAACACGACGGTCAATGCCGGATTCAGGGGCTCTCGACCTGATCAGCAAAAGAAGCCATTCAAAGGCGGTAAAGATGGACCATCCGGTCTGAACAAAGTCCTGGACAGACTATGCCAAATTCATGGCACCCCGGAGAAACCTGCGAACCACACCCATAGAGAGTGCTGGGTCTTCAAGCATGCCGGCAAATTAAACGCCGAACACAAGGGGAGGGACACACCAAGCGAAGACGAGGATGAGCCTCACCAGCCGAACACTGGGGGACAGAAAACATTCCCGCCAGAGGTTAAAACAGTAAACATGATCCATGCGACTCACACATCCACGAGAAGGCATGAACGCGTGCTCATAGAAGCGCATGATGTAGAGCCCGTCGTACCCACGTCGCACTACTGGATGTCCCGTCCGATCTCTTTCGATCACATGGACGGCCGAACTACAATTCGGCAAGGAGGATCACAGGCCTTGGTGCTTGACCCAGTAATTGACGGATACCGTCTCACCCGTGTCCTCATGGACGACGGCAGCGGTCTCAATTTAATATACGAAGACACTGTCTGTAGAATGGGGATAGACCCATCCAGAATTAAGCAAAGCAACACCACTTTTGAAGGGGTGATACCAGGCGTTGCAGCCCGCGCCAGGGGCTCAGTCGTGCTGGAAGTAACATTCGGCTCCCTAGGCAACTCCAGAAGTGAAGAGCTCCTCTTCACTGTCGCACCCTTCCGAAGCAACTGTCATGCATTGCTAGGAAGAACGACTTTCGCCCGCTTCAACGCATTGCCACACTATGGCCACCTTACAATTAAGATGCCCGATCCCCGTGGCATCATCACCATTAGCGGAATCATAGAGCGCCCTTCATGCACAGAGGAGTATGCGACGGCCCTGGCGGCCGGACTATAAGCGGCCTCCAGTATTAGAAAACATCATTGGTCATTACAACCACAGACACGTTTAGACGAGTCCGGTCGCCCGGATAAAATTCAAACAGGGCACCGTATATGTAATCCCATAATGGAAACTAGGGGCTGTATATATTCAATACAGCCCCACGCTCGGCTCGACCTTATTGGCAGGCCAATAGCTTACACTTCTATCACTAATTGCATACTTACGTTGCAACCTCCTACAAAGTTTTTCTTTTTTTTACAGACAACGTTCGCGCAATACCCTTCCAGGATACGACACAACGGAGACAAAGGCGCAGACGTGCAGGAGGGCCCCATGCAACATGTTTCTTTTTAGATTAAGCCACTGTGTAAACCTTTTCTACTGCCTCTTGTTGTTTAAACCATCCCATGGGTTCTATACCCATAGAGGATACTGCCGTTTTTGGCATTTGGCCACGGTAGACTAAATTGCACGTACCTAGGAAGAAAGGGCTTACAATAGGCCCTTGTGAGCCTATCTTCTTTTATAAAAGACCGAATACCCTCAGGAGTATTCGGCGTCACGAGTTTGGCCGTATATGCATCAGCTCCAAATCATGTCTTTGGTCAAATGTTGGGTTTGCCCGGCTCCTGGGTTTGCCGCCTTACGTTCTGCTATCATCCGACTAAGGCAGGCCAAAGGAGAACTACTGCGATTGTGCCCTAGTTATTCCGGATGAGCGCCTCAGTAGAGAAAGCCGAAAACTGACCGTCATGATACAACGAGAGATTGTTCAACCACTCGAAGACTCACCAGAATCCCTAAAGACTCCTCTGCATTAACGAAGGGCCATTTCCCGGCCATGTACACACGCGCCCGTATTCGAATGCACGCTAAGGTACCAGGGGCTACATAGTAGCCCCACCATTATACTCCCATGGCTAAGCGAAAGTGTTACAGCTATATAGTCCGGTTGCCTAGTTCGACGTGCGATCACCACTTTCATGGAACAAGACGTTGGCTCAAGTGTGATTAAGCATTTTTTCACGAACACCCCCGCATTACATGCGTGGGGGCTAAAGCCAACGACTGCTATCTTTCCGACTACTTATACAGAACGGCCGCAGAGGGGGGAATATCATACTTTCGGGCAAAAGTATAAACATAGCCTCATAATTAAACTAAAACATTGTTCTCTACAATGATTCGACTTATCACTCGAATGAAACATTCTTCGGGCACTGCGCCTCTATTAGGCGGGCACCTTCCGTGGCTTGCGCCAAGTAGTGCTCGGCCGGATATTGGCTTCCCGTCGGATCCTGGGTCGCTATTACAGTGGCCTCCATATCCATCCAATAGGCTTTAACGCGGGCCAGTGCCATCCGCGCACCCTCTATGCACGCCGACCTCTTCATGGCGTCAATCCGAGATACGGCTCCAAGGAACTGCTGCACCAAACCAAAATAGCTGTCCGGCTTAGGCCCCTTCGGCCAAAGATGGTCTATTACAGACCGCATTGCAAGCCCGGACAGCCTGTGGAGCTCCGCCATAGCAGCCACCTTCTCCACTTCTTCATCGCCTTGACCCTCGAAGAACTTGACAGCGTCAGCTATACTATTCGCCAAGTCCGCATATGCGTCTGCCGGACTCAAGCGCCCCGCCAGGGGAGCATACTTGGGATCCAAGAACTTCGTCCGCAGCAAGTACGAGCCCCCAGCCACGATTTTGTCGGCCTGTTGGAGCTCTTCCCGCATACTGCGGATCTCGGTCCGCATCTCCTTGGCGGCATTAAGTGCCTTGTCCAGCTCGACCGAACTAGCCTTACTCTCCTTTTCGAGGTACCGGTCGGTGGCATTCTTTAACTCCCCAGCCATTTCGGCTATCTTTTCTTCGCTTCGGCGATGAGCAACCTGCTCGGCTCTCAATTCCTTGGCCGCCTTTAGGGCAGCCGCATTGCTAGCCCGAGCTTGTTCCTTGGCTTGAGCAAGCTCCGCCTTCAGGGCCTCCACGGCAGCAGCACCATCTGTAGTGCAACCACATGGCATTAATATTCTGCCTCTCTTACATTTCCCTATACATCATAATAAGGGAAGCCGAGCACATACCCTGTGACTCCTCTAGCCGCTTATTCACCAGCGTGATATCGGCATCAATTGATCTGATCTGCCTCCTTAGTTCGGCAGCTTCAACAGACTGGTCGGCTGCCGAATCCTTGTATACCTGCACACATGTATGGCACAGCCATTAGTATATGATCCACTGTTTACCGCCTACGACGGGCAACCAAAGTCTCAGGGGCTACTATCTATAGGGAGCACACCTAGCGCATGCTTCATAACCAAAAAATCATGCATTTTTTACTACATACCTCAAAGCCTCTGAGCAGGCTTGTAAATGCCTCATTCAAGCCACTAGTAGTGGATGAAATCTTCGTGAGCACCGTGCTCATTAAGGAGCAGTGCTCCTCCGAGAGCGCGGCTCGCTCCAGACGGCCCGTCAGTACGTCCGACCGGACACTAAACTACGCCGGACCCTTCTCATCGCCCCCATGGGAGCTAAACACTCCGGTCTCAGGGCGGCTGATGTATTAGCCTCCGTCTTCGGCAGATCCAGACTCCTCCGTGACGGCACCTCTGTGTCGCCCGCTTCATGAAGCGGAGAGGTGGGTGGAGTCTCACTCTCCATCATCTCTGGACGAAGGTCCCCCGAAGACAAACTCTGTTGAGAAGAGCTGCTCGCCGGACTACAAAGGACAAAGTCCTGGTTATGGATCTCGGAGTAAATACCACACTATTGAATTAATGAATAACTTATGGCTCATTGGAGGGCTGGCCCCTTGGTGGGCATGACGCGGTGAGGATGCCTGTCACGGCAAAGCCCTCTGGCGATGTCTTCTTCCCTTGCTTGGGCGACTCCGCCTCCAAATCTTCGGAGGCGGCCCTCTTCTTCCCGCGTGGGGTGGAGGCTTTGGCCTCCCCTTTCTGGCTATCCTCCATAGGAGAGGTAGCAATTTCCCCGGTCTGGATGCGTAGCGCGTGAAGTACGGCTTCACTGCCCTTTCCTTCGCCTTTCCCTAAAGGGATTTTGCTGAGCGCCCGGCCCAGCATCTTTGCAATAATGGAACCAGGCGAGCCTTCAGGAAGTGGCGCCGGACACCTGATTCTCTCTGCCTTGTTAAGCCATTCCTGGCCGTGGCAGGGTTTCAGAATAAAGGTTATGATAAATATAAAGGAAGTGTCTAGCTTTGAAGTTACTTACTTGGGCCCGCATCCTCGGTGGTGTCCGGACACTTTACTTGAGGTCCGAAGAATAATTTACACATCCCTTCGAGCTTCAGGCCGAAGAAGTGCTTAATAGTTCGTGGACCCTCCGGATTAAATTCCCACATCCGGAGAGGCCGACGTTTGCATGGCAACATCCGCCGGATTAGCATCACTTGCATTATGTTGACAAGATTTATGTCCCTCTCAATAAGTTCCCGGATGCGATTCTGTAGTTCTGGTACATCGCCGGCAGGCCCATAGTTCCGTCCCACATCGGTCCAAGACGCCAACTATGACGGAGGGCCTTTGCGGAACTCGGGGGCAGCCGCCCACTTTGTGCCTCTGGGAGCAGTGACATAGAACCATCTCCGTTGCCATACATCGGACACTTCCGGAAAAGAACCCTCTGGCCATGGGGCATCAGTGTTTCTGCTTATTATAGTGCCTCTACACTCCGCATGTCGCCCCTCGATCATCTTCGGCTTCACATTGAAAGTCTTCAGCCATAAGCCGAAGTGTGGGTTGACATGGAGAAAGGCCTCACACACGATAATGAAAGACGAGATGTGGAGGATAGCGTTTGGAGCCAGATCATGGAAATCCAACCCATAGTAGAACATGAGCCCCCTCACGAAGGGGTCGAGGGTGAGGCCTAGGCCTCAGAGGAAGTGAGGGATAAACACGATGCTCTTGTTTGACTCCGACATGGGGATAACTTGCCTCGGAGCAGGAAGACTGTGCTGGATATCAGCGGTCAGGTATCCGACCTCCCTAAGATTCGCAATGTCCTCCTCTTGAATCGAGGAGGCCACCCACCGGCCTATTGCGTCGGATCCAGACATATTGGAGGATATGGGGTGTCGGAGCTTGGGTTTTGAGTGCTGGAGCTCGGGGGGCAAGGAGGAGCAGGGGAGGTGGTGAAAGGCATAGGCCTTGACCCCTTTATAAAAGGGATGAATACCAAGAGTCCTCAGCATGAACGCTTGAGACTTATCTAAAAATACACGGAATCATACCAACGGTCGCCGTGGGGTCACATATGCCCATATTAATAAAATAGCCCATATTAAGGGGGACACGATCTATGCCTTGATAGGGTGTGCCACTAAAACCGCCTCGCGACGCGAGTCGAGGTGGAGCAGGAGATGCCGGTTTGTGTTGGACCAGGCCACGATACAAGGGCACGACGCACAAAAATTGCCAGCAGAATGGATTTATGTTAGGGTATGTGAAGATCATCTTGCAGAGCCGGACACGGCCTACGTGTTCGATAATCATCTTGGAGTATTCGGAGGAGGAACCCGCCTTGCAATGCCGAAGACAAGACCGTGCGCCGGACTCATCGTCATTGAAGCCTGGTTCAGGGGCTACTGAGGGAGTCCTGGACGGGGGTATCCGGACAGCCGGACTATATTCATCGTCCGGACTATAGAAGCATCAAGATACAAGACTCAAGACTTCGGCTCATGTCCGGATGGGACTCTCCTTTGCGTGGAAGACAAGCTTGGCGGTCCGGATATTATGTTTCCTTCCTTGTAACCGACTCCATGTAAACCCTAGCTCTCCGGTGTCTATATAAACCGGATAGGATGGTCCTTAGAAGGCCGATCACATTTACAATCATACCATCATAGGCTAGCTCTTAGGGTTTAGCCTCTACGTTCTCGTGGTAGATCAACTCTTGTATTCCACATATCTTCAATACTAATCAAGCAGGAAGTAGGGTTTTACCTCCATCGAGAGGGCCCGAACCTGGGTAAACATTGTGTCCCTTGCTTCCTGTTACCATCAGCCTGAGACGCATAGATCGGGACCCCCTACCCGAGATCCGCCGGTTTTGACACTGACAGCTGGTTCTTGGGCAAGTACAACCGTGGTTCTATCTGCATCGATAGGTAGCACGATCTTTTCTGAAGACCGTGTTTTTACTCCCACAGATACTGCCATCACTCCCTCCAATTGAAATGGCTGATAAACCAGAAAAGTAATTGAATGTACAGACATTGCAAGATAGACAGGTGCAATGGATAGAAGGGAAGAAAACAGGGTATGAAATAATTCACATTTATGTTGTCTAAGCAAACAGAATAGCAGGACATAATTTCACATATATGACGGCTAATTAAACAGGATTGCATGACATAATTTCACATGTATGATGGCTAACTAAACAGGATAGAATGACATACTTCAAAATATGATGACTATGTAAACAAGATGACATGATATAACTATACGATGTGTCTATTAAAGTGGTTGGCATGCCATAAATCACAAACATGCCGTCGATGGAAACATGATGGCATGATATAATTCACGGATAGAATGACATAATTTAAAATATGATGACTATGTAAACAGGATGAGATGATATAATTATATTATGTCTTTAGAAAATGGGTTGGCAAGCCATAATTCAGATACATGCTGTCTATGTAAACATCATGGCATGACATAATTCAAATATATGATTTATATACTAAGGAAGTGAGCAGAGGGCAATCGCATATATGATGTGTCAACTAAGGAGATGGCATTCAATATTGTGTATATGATGTAAAAACTAAGCATTGCAATACAACATATGCATTATATGAGTAATATAACCCTGCCAAGTTTGAGCATACACCTCAGGGGGATAATAGGACTAGTCATCTGCCTCTGAATCCTCCTTTGAAGATGTTAGGGGTTGGCTGCGACATATGCCAAAGGATGGCTTATCATGGTGGGAGCGAGTAGAACGTCGACGGTGCCTGGAAACGGGATGAGGCGAAGGCATGCACGCCGACGAATCTTACCCAGCTTCGGGGCTCTCCGGGGAGATAACACCCCTACCGCTGCTCTGCGGGGTCTCCGCATGATCACTAAGGTGTAGTGACTACAAAGTTGCTCCTAGAGCTGTATTCGGGAGGTAGAAGGAGGCAAGGCTAGCTCTCTTCTTCCTATATGATCTGGTCTAAGGCTAATGGATGCGAACCCTTTGCATGGGTGCCCTGGGGGGTTTATATAGGCCTACCCCCCCAGGGGTACAATGGTAATCCGGCTGGGCGCGGGTCCCAACCGTCTGTCTCACAGGCCGCCGTCTTCTCCGCTGACTTATGGGGCCCGCCGACTTGCGGGCCCCGCCGGCGACTCCGGTACTGTAGCCGTGATTCTGATGACGCAGGCTTGGTCATGGGGTCATGGCAACAGTGCCACCGTCTATCGGGCGATCACTGTCGTTACTCCCCATCGTGTCTGGTTAATGGCGCGTGGGACCCGTGGGAGAGGCCGGCCGACTCTAGGGAGCCGACTCCCACAGGGCCGCCTTCGGGGCATATCCGCCGTCTTCCATGCTGTCACTGACAGGCGGGTCCGCCGTCTCTGAGCCGTACAGGTAGGCCATCGTGGCCACAGTGCGCCGCACACTGTGGCTGAGGTCAGGGATGGCATGGCAACAGTGCCGGGCCACGCTGGAGATCCCCAGTGGTACGGCACACTGTAGCCATGCCGGCCCCTCGTAAGCAGGAGGTGACGGCCACGCCGTGGTCGTACCCGCCTCACATATCGTGACGAGAGTAGAGTCGTGGGCCGACTCTCCATAGCCGGCTCCTCCGGAAGTCGCCGGCCATGAGTCGGCTTATCTTGGAGTCGCCATCTGAGACTCGGCTTATCTGGGAGTCGCCATCTGAGACTCGGTTTATCTGGGAGTTGCCATCTGAGACTCGGCTCATCTGGGAGTCGCCATCTGAGACTCCGCTTTGAGGGGCGCGGCCTGCCCCGATGTCTTGAAAGGTTTTGGGGCTCGGGTTAGCCTACCCATGGCCCATTACTCCAACAGTAGTCCCCGAAGCTGGTGAGGCCCCAAGAGTGACACGCTGTGGGGCCTCAACAGTTTCATTCTTTCGGTGGTGGAATCCGGGCTTTGCCTGCCGTCTTCTTCTGGGCTGACTATTCGAAGTCGGTTTCATAGAGGGCCGTCTTGCTTCTATAAAGAGCTCGAAAGTCGTGGCGGGAGACCAGGCGGCGTGCCTGATACGCTTCCCAGCTGCCGCCCGCCGCGGTCCTATCGCGCGGCGCCACGCGGCGGGGACAGTCTGCTTGCCCACGCGCCCAACGGGATGGGCCATCAGGCGGGGCCCGCCACTACCGCGTCTCGGCACGTGAACGGATCCGCTGCGGCCGTGCGAACGGTTGGGCTTCTCACGTCGTTACTGCGCGTAGTAACTTCATGGGGTAAATCGTGGGGCGGCGTGGGGCTCTGAGCGCAGGTAATCCCACGCCCGCCCCCTCGGCTTCTCAACCTCCAAGGATATAAGTAGGAGGGGGGAGTAGAGCGGCAAAGCACGCGCGCCCATCTCCCCCGATCCCCATCTCCTCTTGCCTCCTCTTTCCTTCTTCTTGCCGCCGGCGAGCAGAACCACACCGCACCAGCCAGCGATGAGCTCTTCCTCCGCCGTCGCGGCTCTGGCCGTGCGTTCCGGCGCGTGGGACGGCTCGGTGGTCGACGACGACCTCATTGAGTTCCTCCGCAAGACGCGCCGCCGCCCCGGCGTACACCTCGTGTGAGCCTGCACCGCACCGGCGAGGGAGATATCACCGGCGCCGGAGGAGGGCGAGCGGGTCATCTTCCGCTCGCACCTCATGCGCGTCCTGGGACTGCCGGCGAGCGGCTTCTTCTGCTCCTTCTTGGAGTTTCACGGCCTCTAGCCGCACCACCTCACCCCGAATACGGTGGTGCTGCTGTTCGCCTTCGCCACTCTGTGCGAAGGTTTCCTCGGCGTTCTCCCCACCATCAAGCTGTTGGGAGAATTCTTCTCATCTAAGCTCGGCATGCACGTCGCCGGCGTGCCGGCTCAGTGTGGCGCCTTCATCGCAATGCGGCGATCGACGGCCGACAACCCCTTCCCTTCCATCTCGCTAATCAAGTCGGTGAAGATGTGGTAGTGCTCGTACTTCTACGTTAAGAACCTCGCCCCCGACGGTGACTGGGTTAATCTGCCGCCTTACGAAGCCGGCGCCCCAGCTGGGAGGCTCCCCAACTGGTCTCATCGAGTCAAGACGCTGACTCCCGCCGGAGCCGCTACCGTAGCGCGACTTCGAGTCTTGACGCAGTCGGAGGGTCTCGTCAGGGCCGACTTGCTGGCCGCCTTCGTGGCGCGCTGAGTCCTCCCGCTTCAAGGCCGGCCTCACCTGATCTGTCAGATGAGCGGCCACCGAGACCCGAGTCGGATGAGCCCCAAGGAGATGCCCCGCGCGGTGGTGGCAAACATGGTGAACCATATCGCGAACTGCGAGTTCGGGGAGGACTGGCAGTTCGGCAAGGAGCCGTACTCGCGCGCCAACCCCCCTCCAGTGGTAAGTCGCATCTTCTTATTGCTTTGTCTTCTTTGTAGCCGAATCCGACTTCTGATTTTCATTGGTTTCTTCTGAGCTAGAACCCCCTCATGCAGCCTGCAGCCGGTGTCACGAGGCTGCCCCACGAGTTCTTCCCCGACCACGTGGAGAGCGACGTCGACGACCCCGACTTGGGGGCGGCGGTGATGGAAGCCAACGCTGAAGGCGGAGGAGGAGGAGCGGGAAGCAGCCTCAGGCTCTCGGCCACCTTCGCCGACTGGCCCGAGGACGACGCCGAAGGGGAAGTCATCCCGCGCCATCAGCTAAGGGTCGGCCCCTCGGGCGTGGGTCCCTCCGCCGGCCTGGCCGGCCAAGGCGGCGCGAAGAGGCACCACGCCGGGCCGAGTGCGCCCGGTGGCAAGTTAAAGAAGTTCAAGGGGGCGGCCGCCGCAACCAAGCGGGAGGAGGCGGCCACGAAGGCCAACCGCTTCCGTAGGGAAGTGAGAAGGTCGCCGCTAGTCTCTGCGTAAGTTTTTTTTTGCTTTTGTCTTTATTTTTCTCCGGTGAATCTTGTCCGAGTTCTTATTTTACACTCCTTCCCTGTTTTCTTCAGGGCCCCCCTTTCCCTTGAGAGAGTCGTCGTCCCCTCCGTCACGGGGTCGACAGAGACGTCCGCCAATACTCGGCGGGTTGACCCCGCCGCCGACCTCCGGGAGGCGATGGAGCAAAACGCGCGGGAGAAGCGCGACGAGGAGGAGGCCGACCGCCTGGAGAGGGCGGAGACCGAGAAGGCGGCTGCCTCCGCCCAGAAGAAGCTGGAGGATGCTGAAGCCGCCCTTGCGGCGAGACGGCGAGCTAAGGAGGTCGCACGTCGCCGATCGGCGTTGCTTGTCGCCCCACTATCCTCTGCACCGCCGCCTCCAGAATTCACGGGGCAGACCGGGGAAGCCAGCGCCGAGAACCCCGTCGTGAAGAAGGAGAGCGGCGAGGCCTCCATGTCGGACACGCTTGTGCCGCCGCCTCCGCCTCCACCGCCGTCTGGGAGGGCCCACGGCAAACAGCCGGCAGGCCCGCCAGTGCCGCCGACTGAGGACGATGCGAGGCTGCTTCTTCAGGTTGCCTCGCGAGTGCGCCGCCGCCTCGAGAAGGCGACTTCGGCGCTGCGGCCCCTGGAGGTCGGTGCCGCCAGCTCGGCCATCCCAGACGCCGAGGCGACAAGCGCCGCGCCCACTGGGTGGGTGCGCGGAGGCGGCACGGGCCCGCTGAACCAGGCGCTTCTGGATGTCCAAGCGAAGCTGCAAGCCGAAGGCGACGCCCTCCAGATCTGCACCAAGGCGCATCTAGCGTCTCGAGCGGCCGTCCGGGTATGTTTTCCTCTTTGATTCTTGTCTTTCTTGCTCTTCTCTGTGGGGGCGCGCTGGCACACCCACTAGGTGTAGTCCTCGAGTTTCGGGCCGGCTGTTGATCAGGCGGCTCGGAACTCCCTCTGGCGAGTTCCAAGTACTTATTTTTGTGTGAAATCTTTGTTTGCAGGAGTATGACAACCTCCGCGCCACTGCCTTCAACCGCAATGTTGAGGAATTGAGCAAGCGGACTACCGACTTGACGGAAAGCCAGAGTAAGTTCTCTTTTTTTTTCTTCGCGGGGGCGCGCTGGCGCACCCGCGGGCTGTAGTCCCCGAGATTCGGGCCGACTACTGAGCAGTCGGGCCGGATCTTCCCGGCGATCTTCTTTCTTGACGACTTCCATGTCTCCTTCCTTGTTCTTCTTTTTCGCGGGGGCGCGCTGGCACACCCACGGGCTGTAGTCCCCGAGATTTGGGCCGACTGCTGAGAAGTCGGGCCGGATCTTCCCGTCAATCTTCTTTGCTGACGACTTATTCGTCTCTTTCTTTCGTTCTTCAGGGGCTAACGCCACTCTCCAGGAGCAGCTGGGTGAAGTTAACACCACCCTGCGCGTCAAGGGGGAGGAGTGCAGCAAGCTTGTTGTGGAGCGCGATCTGCTTGCTGCGCAGCTGGCCGAGCAGAAGGAGCTGCTCAAGAAAACGCAGGACGAGGCCGAGAAGAAGGAGGCTGCTCTACTGGCCGAGTTCGAGAGCGAACGCTCCTCCTGGACCGACAAGGAGGCGATGCTGACCTCCGGCTTCCATGAGATCGAGGACATCGTCGATGGTGAGTTTCTTTCTTTGAGTTTCCGACTATGTGTCAGGCTGACTTCTGGTTTTTTTGACTTGCTTCTTTTTTGTCATGGCAGACTTCTTCCCTGGCCACTCGCAGGCAGTCCCTCTGGCCATCGAGGCTGATCGTGAGGCGCGAAGGGCAAGCAGCAAGGTGATTGCCGCCAACGCTCCCCTAACCGTCGATGAGCAGCTTCTGAGCATCGAGGCCCGTCTTCGTCCTGCCCATCGGCTGATGCGCCGGCTTCAGCGTGCCGGCGCCCAGGCGGTTGCCGCCCTGAGCCAGACATGCCGCCTCTGCGCACCGCCAGCCGGACTGCCGACTGGCTGGAGGTCGCAGCCGGCCGTCTTGAGGCCTGGAAGGGTTCCTCGGCCCGGGCTGGAGCGCGCCGGGCCTTGGAATTCGTCAAGGCGTGGTATCCGGGGCTGGACCTGGACCATCTGGCCGCGTTCCGGTCAGAGGCCCAGGCTGAGCTGGAGGCCGTGGAGGGCGCCCTTGTCGAGCGTGCGGCGGCCATCGCTGACTACACGAACACCAGTGTCTTCGTCCCCGAGCGGGCTGAAGGCAGCGAGGAGGTGCCGCCAGATAGGTTCGGGATGAACCCTGAATATGGCGAGGACTCGGCGGAGGTGATTGACTCCAGCACCGAGGAAGAAGGCGAGGCGGAGGACGAAGGCGAGATGGAGGCACCAGAAGGCGGAGTGGGCGACCAGCCTCAGCTCGACCGCGCCTCTAGCAACGAGCCGCGTCCGACCGGGCCGACTGCCGCTGGCGGCGATCAAGCTGAGACTGCCCAGCTGACCCCCCGGCGCTTGACACCGCCGTCTCCTTCGACCCTTCGAACCCGTCTGCCGCTCCCTTGGTTGCCTTCTGGCTTTATTTTATCTGCTCTTGAAATTCTTGAAGGAACTTGTTAATTTGCACAATTCCACCCTCAGGGTGTATTTTGAACTTCTGCCTGAAGATTCGGCCAATGGGCCTATGCTTATGTAAATATTAATCCGAGTTCTATCTTTCCTTGCTCATTGCTCGTTTGGCTTCTTCCTTTGCCGCCTTCCCCTAGTTGCCACTTTGTCAGCCGGACGACCGCTCTGCGGACTGCCGCTGGACCAAATGCCTGGCTACTTTGGGGAAGGCAAGTACTTGCCTTCCATTGGAGTTTATTTAACAAGTTGGATAGAAAGCGGCAAGCCGAATACTCGTGAGTCGGCTTGTGAAAAGGGGCTCGAAGCCGGCTTAGGCTATGTTAATGTTTTAGGTCCTTAGCCATTTTTCGTGTGGACGCCCATTCATCCTTACTCCTGCCTACCAAACAGTCGCTCTGCGAGCTGTGGCTTCTGGCAGGAGACGGCTTAGGCGTGGCACACTACTTGTCCGACTTCAGGAAACATTTCATAGCGCCAGACGGCGAGTCCCCAGGCCGACTAGTCAAACCCGGCGCCAAGCGGCATAGCAAGAAGTAGCATACTCAAAGGCATAATTCTTATCATACAGATAATCAAAAGGGGCAGTCCCTGAGCTCGTCTCGGGGAGCCCGAAGTCCCATTACTTTAATACAAAGGGGTAGCGTGATACATACTGAATCAACTGTAAAATCTTCGAAGGAGGTTTGCATTCCATGGCTGTTCCGACTCTTTGCCGGAGTCGTCTCTCTTGCGTGCTCGGGGCTTCTGAGCGTCAATCAGGTAGTAGGAGTCGTTACCCAACACTTTACTGACAATGAAGGGGCCTTCCCAAGGTGCCGACAGCTTGTGCTGGCCGGCTGTCCGCTGGATCAGTCGGAGCACAAGGTCGCCCTCTTGGAAAGATCTTGGCCTGACCTTCCTGTTGTAGTATCGGCGCAGGCTCTGCTGGTAGATGCCGGACCGACTGAGTGCCAACAGCCGACCCTCTTCCAGCAGATCGACGCCGTCTTGACGTGCTTCTTCTGCTTCCTCCTTGGTGTACATGGTGACTCGTGGGGAGTCGAATTCTATGTCCGTCGGGATGACGGCTTCAGCACCGTAGATGAGGAACAAGGCGTGAAGCCGGTTGACTTGTTTGGAGTCGTGCGCAGACTCCAGAGGACGGCTGGCAGCTCCTCAAGCCAACAACCGGCCGAACGCTCCAGTGGTTCGACCAGGCGGGGCTTGATGCCGGATAGGATGAGGCCGTTTGCTTGCACCACTTGGCCGTTTGACTAGGGATGGGCGACGGACGCTAAGTCCAGTCGGATGCCCTGTGTTGTGCAGAAACGGGCCAAGGCTCCTTTGGCAAAATTTGTGCCATTGTCGGTGATGATGTTGTGTGGTATACCGTACCGAGTCGTAATGTCGGCGATGAAGGTTACTGCAGTCGGACCATTCAACTTCTTGATGGGTTTGGCCTCTATCCACTTGGTGAACTTGTCCACCGCGACAAGTAGGTGAGTTAGGCCGCCTCGTGCCATCTTGAATGGTCCTACCATGTCCAAGCCCCAAACTGCAAAGGGCCAGGCGATGGGAATGGTCTTGAGCACGGAAGCCGGCTGGAGTGGCTTGGAACAGAACATCTGGCACCCTTTGCCGTTTTGGACTAATTCCTTGGCCTCTTCCAGGGTAGTCGGCCAGAAGAAACCGTGTCGGAAGGCTTTGGCGACGAGTGCCCTTGAAGCCGCATGTTCTGCCTCGACACAGCATTGGTAGACACCAGTGACACTGCGCCTGACCAGCTCTCTGTTCACTATGGTATAGGCTGCCGCTCAGCGCTGCACTTGCCGAGCCAGGATTTCATCAGCTGGCAGCTCTCTGTTTACTAGGAACTTGAGGATGGGCTGGGCCCATGAGGGTGCTGCTATTTCTTCGATTGCCACTATTGCGACATGGACAAGGGCGGCTGGGCTGGGAGGCGGCGGGCTGGGATCCGTGTCCGCTTGCTGGATCGGTGCAGTCCCCGAGCCGAGTTCTGGAGTCCCCGCGCCGAGTTCTGAAGTCTTCGGGCTGACCGTCGCAGTCCCCGGGCCGGGTTCTGAAGTCCCCAGGCCGGCTTCAACTGCGGTATTTTTGGAGCCGTCTGTAAGGATTCTTGTGCCGTCTGCTGGTGCTCTTGAGTCGTATCCGACTTCTTTGGGGGGAGCTGGCACAAAAATGGAGTCTGATTCTGGCGAAGGCTTGATAGACGGCTTGAGGAGGCGCTAAAGGGCGACGCCGGATGGTATTGCTTGTCGGGTGGAGCCGACTCGTGCCAGAGCGTCTGCTTGGTCGTTGTCATTTCTTGGAACGTGAAGGAATTCACACCCCTCGAAATATCCGCTGAGTTGCTGCACCAGGAAGCGGTAGCTCACCATGTTTGCATCTTTGGCGTCCCAGTCGCCAGATGACTGCTGGACCACCAAATCAGAATCGCCGTAGCACAGGATCTGGCGGATGCCGAGTTCTTTGGCAAGCCAGAGCCCGTGAACGAGTGCCTCGTATTCGGCAACATTGTTGGAGGTGGCGAAGTGGATCTGCAGTGCGTATTTGAGCTTGCCGCCTTTGGGGGAGGTGAGGACGACGCCGGCTCCCAAGCCGGTGCGCATCTTGGAGCCATCGAAATGCATCCGCCAATGGGTGGAGTCGGGTGCTGGCGGCAGGTACTGGGTCTCGGCCCAGTCAACAAGGAAGTCGGCCAGTGCTTGTGACTTGATGGCGGTGCGGGGCTGGTAGTAGATGGTGTAGGGAGCCAAATCTATGGCCCACTTGGCTACTCGGCCTGAGGCATCACGGCTTCCGATGATCTCGGCCAGTGGGGCGGTGCAAACCATAGTGATTGGATGTTCTTGAAAGTAAGGCTTCAACTTCTTGGCGGCGAAATGAACGCCGTAGCACATCTTCTGGTAGTGGGGGTAATTCTGCTTGGAGGTCGACAGTACCTCGCTCAGGTAATATACCGGTCTCTGGACAGGGAGCGCCTTGCCTTCCTCCTTGCGTTCGACTATGATAACTGTGCTGACTACCCGGCTGGTGGCGGCAATGTATAGGAGCATAGACTCTTTGGGAGTTGGAGCCGCCAGCACAGGGGGAGTAGTCAACATCTTCTTCAACTGGAGAAATGCTTCGTCCGCCTTGTGGTTCCACTCAAAAAAGGTGGTCTTCTTCATCAGTTGGTACAAAGGGAGAGCCTTCTCGCCCAGCCAACTGATGAATCGTCTGATGGACGCCAAGCAGCCGGTGAACTTCTGCACATCTAACAGTCGGTGGGGGACTTCCATCCTCTCGATGGCTTTGATCTTTACAGGATTGCACTCTATGCCGCGTTCAGAGACCAGGAAGCCAAGGAGTTGGCCGGCTAGTACTCCAAAGACGCACTTCTCTCGATTGAGCTGGATCTGGAATCGGCGCAGATTCTCAAAGGTTTCTTGGAGATCTTCCAACAATGTTCCACGCTTTTCCGTCTTCACCACCATATCATCCATGTAGACATGGGCATTTCTGCTGAGTTGCTTGAGGAGACACTTCTACATGCAACGCTGAAAGGTGGCACCGGCATTCCTCAAGCCGAACGTCATAGTCAGGTAGCAGAAGGCTCCAAACGGCGTGATGAAGGCAGTCTTCAGTCTGTCTACCGGGTTCAGCTTGATCTGGTGATATCCTGAAAATGCATCTAAGAAGCTCAACAGCTCGCATTCGGCTGTGGAGTCTATCACCTGGTCAATTCTTGGCAGAGCAAATGGATCTTTGGGGCAAGCTTTGTTGAGGCTGGTGTAGTCGATACACATCCGCCACTGCTTGTTCTTATTCAACACTAGGACCGGGTTCGCCAGCCATTCTGGAAAGAACACCTCCATAATGAAGCCGGCCGCTAGGAGTCGGGCTATCTCTTCTCCAACAACTCTTCTTTTCTCTTCTGACAGGCGGCGCAAGGGCTGCCTGACGGGCTTCACATCAGATCGTACATGTAACTTGTGCTCGGCGAATTCCGTGGGTACACCTGGCATGTCTTTAGGGGACCATGCGAAGATGTCTCGATTCTCACGGAGGAAATCGACGAGCTTGCCTTCCTATTTGCTGTCTAGGTTTGCACCTATGACAGCGTGCCTCTCCGGGTGCTCCGGGTCCAAAGGTATCCTCTTCGTTTCTTTAGCCGGCTTGAACGAACCCTCAACTTCCGACTCCTTGGGGTCGGGCGACATCTCTGGCTGCTTGCCGACCATTGCCACAACCCGATCTAGAAGCCGCCTCTCAGCTGCGATCACCAGGGACTCGGCCAGCCGACTAATCTTGGCCGCACAGGCGGACGACTTCTTGTAGTTGCCGACCACGGTCAGAATCCCCTTTGAACTTGGCATCTTCATCTTGAGGTAAGCGTAGTGGGGGACCGTCATGAACTTGGCCAAAGCAGGTCAGCCAAGCAATGCTTGGTATGGGCTTTCAAGGTCCACCACTTCAAACCAAACTGGCTCTCGGTGAAAATGATCTTTGTCTCCGAAGAGGACATCTATCTGGATCTTGTCGATTGGGGAGCAAGAGAGGCCAGGTACAATGCCGTAGAAAACAGTTCGGCTGCTTTGAAGCTGTTTCTGCCTGATTCCTAATTTCTCCATGGTATCCTTGTACAGGATGTTGATGTTGCTGCCTCCGTCTATCAACACTCGCGAGAAGCGAGCGGCCCGCCTATCAGTGGCCAAGGTAGCGCTCAGAACCAAGGCGTAGGAGCCCGGATTCGGCATCACCTCTGGGTGATCAGCTCTGCTCCAACTGATAGGCTTCTCGGACCAATGCATGAACTCCGGAGTATCTGATGCTACTGCATTTACTTCTTGCTGCTGCAACTGTCTGCTGCGTCGATCATCAGCCGCACTGGTGAACACCACATAAGCTCCGTGTTCTTCGGGGTATTCATCTTGTACGGCACCGACTGGCCTGGCCGCCGGTTGCATGGGCGGCTGTGGAGGCGGCGGCCCAGTAGGCGGAGGGGGAAGGAGGCCGTCTCCCTTGGCGATTCTGGTGAGCCAGTGGAATTTCCGGGTGGTATGGTTTGACGACTTCGCGCCACTGTGGAACTTGCAGGGACCATCCAGAGTCTGCTCGTAAGAGAAGGCCGGCAACCAGTTGGACTTGCCGCCTTTCTGTCGCTTCACCGGAGGCTGCCCCTCAAGCTATTGGTCTTCGACTGTCGCAACCTGCTAACTGCTGGAAGTCGGCTATGGGGCCTTGCGCTTGTGATCATTCTGCTGCCGCCGCCGACTGGTGTCTCCAGCCGGAGTTCTGGGAGCTTGAGGGGCCACCTTGCCAGTCGCACTAACTTGAATCTCTGTCTTCATGGAGGAGTCGGCCGTAGCATACTTGTCTGCTATGACCAGAACTCGTCGAGGGTCTCTGGCTCGTCGCAGAGGAGCCTGTGCTTGAGGAGGGTGCCTTCTCTGCACCCGGCGGTGAAGTACTCGATAGCCTGCACCTCGTGCACGCCCTCGCAGGAGTTCCGAAGCTCGCCCCATTGCGTGAGGTAGTCGCGAGTCGACTCGTCTTGGCCTTGCACGCACAAGGAGAGCTAGCGCGGCTTGGGGGTCGCTTGTACGTGCTTGTGAAGTTGCGGATGAAAGCCTCGGTGAAGTCGACCCAACTGTTGATGCTGCGGGGCTTCAAACTGTTCAACCATGTCCGGGCCGTGCCCTGGAGCATGAGCGGAACGTACTTGACGGCAATGCGCTTGTTGCCGTTTGCTATGTTGACAGTCGTGGAGTAGTCAACTAGCCAATCCTCCAGCTTCACGGAGCCGGTGTACTTGGCCGTGTCTTGGGGGAGCGTGAATCCTTTGGGAAAGGGCTCGTCCTGAATGCGGGGCCCAAAGCAGGGCGGGCCCAGCTCATCTTCTTCTTCCAGCGCCAGAGATCGGTGGAGTCGGTCGATCCGGTGGCGGGCGTCGTTCTCTCCGACTCCCTCTCGACGGCCAAGGCGGTCGCCAAGAGTCGGATGCTCGACACGCGGCGGGGAGACTCGTCTTTCTCTTCGTGGTGGGGGAGGCAGGTAGTCGCCCTGCCGTTCCACTGCTCTCAGGCGACATACTTGGTCGCGCTCGATGGTGACGCGACTCCGATTGTGGATGACAGCCGGATCCTTTTCTTTTCTTCCGCGGACTCCGCCAGTCAGCGTCCGAGACGTCGCGCCTTGATCTCGGTGGGGAGGGGGGAGGGGTAAGTCGTCATTTTGTCGTTGCGGCGCCTCCATGCGGCAGCCGGCTTCATTCTGTGTGGCAGCCACTTTGAGGAGTTGCTGGACTCGCTCGGTCATCAAGCGGCGCTCTTCGCCGTCGAAGTTGTCTAGTTCGTCTGCTGCCGCCTGGGCGGCGCGGATGTTCTCCGCCGGCGTGGCATACACGGGGCGATCGGCCCCAAACAGGTAGGCGATGGCCGCGCCGCGTTGTCGGACCGCGCCTAGGAGGCTAGGCCCAGTCGGGGCTGGCGAGCCACCCACGGCGCGATCCATCTCACGTTGATAGGCCTCCGACAAGTGTCTCATGCTTGCCAGCTTCTTCGCACCTTCGACGAGCTGAAGGTGGCGTGCCTCCAGCGTCTCGGCGTCAGCATCCTCCAGAATGGGCGCCGTCAGGTCTCGCAGAGCCGCGTCGAGCGGGTCATGAGCTCCTTGACCGGAGTGCTCGCCGTGACTAATGACGAGCACTTCCGTGATGGCGCTTCCGCCGCTCTCCTCGCGAGGGAGCGGCTCGTCGTAGATCACCACATTGGTGGGGAACGTGTCAAGCGACACACTGTCGGAGTCGACCAGCATCGGGTCGGTGGAGCCTACGGACTCCAAGTCCACGGCAGGCTCGCCGGCGACGTGGAGATGGTCGAGGAGGCCCGCGAGGAGGCTTTCGGGGCCACCCATGCCTGCATCGGATGCAGGCTCGTCGGAGATGCTAACCTCGCCAAGAAGGTCAGCGAGGCAGCTCGCCGCGCAGGCGTCGTCGATGCCTTGCAGCACGTCAGGGCAAGTGCCATCGGGCGTGTCGGGCTGGCTACGCTCGCGGGGGAGGAAGAGGGTTCCCGTCCAGAGAAGGACTCCAGACGACGGTGCATCTCGCTGCACCGTGGGCGCCAAATGTCGGGGGTTGGGTGCGACATATGCCAAAGGATGTGTTATTATGGTGGGAGCGAGTAGAACGTCGCCGGTGCCTGGAAACAGGATGAGGCGAAGGCATGCACGCCGGCGAATCTTACCCAGCTTCGGGGCTCTCCGGGGAGATAACACCCCTACTGCTGCTCTGCGGGGTCTCTGCATGATCACTAAGGCGTAGTGACTACAAAGTTGCTCCTAGAGCTGTATTCGGTAGGTAGAAGGAGGCAAGGCTAGCTCTCTTCTTCCTATATGATCTGGTCTAAGGCTAATGGATGCGAACCCTTTGCATGGGTGCCCTGGGGGGTTTATATAGGCCTACCCCCCGGGGGTACAATGGTAATCCGGCTGGGCGCAGGTCCCAACCGTCTGTCTCACAGGCCGCCGTCTTCTCCGCCGACTACTGGGGCCCGCTGACTTGCGGGCCTCGCCGGCGAGTCGGGTACTGTAGCTGTGATTTTGATGGCGCAGGCTTGGTCATGGGGTCATGGCAACAGTGCCGCTGTCTATCGGGCGATCACTGTCGTTACTCCCCGTCGTGTCTGGTTAATGCGCGTGGGACCCGTGGGAGAGGCCGTCCGACTCTAGGGAGCCGACTCCCACAGGGCCGCCTTCGGGGTTTATCCTCCGTCTTCCATGCTCTCACTGACAGGCGGCTCCGCCGTCTCTGTGCCGTACAGGTAGGCCATCGTGGCCACAGTGCGCCGCACACTGTGGCTGAGGTTAGGGATGGCATGGCAACAGTGCCGGGCCACGCCGGAGATCTCCAGTGCTACGACACACTGTAGCCATGCCGGCCCCTCGTAAGCAGGAGGTGACGGCCATGCAGTGGTCATACCCGCCTCACATATCGTGACGAGAGTAGAGTCGTGGGCCGACTCTCCATAGCCGGCTCCTCCGGAAGTTGCCGGCCATGAGTCGGCTTATCTTGAAGTCGCCATCTGAGACTCGGCTTATCTGGGAGTCGCCATCTGAGACTCGGCTTATCTAGGAGTCGCCATCTGAGACTCGGCTCATCTGGGAGTCGCCATCTGAGACTCAGCTTTGAGGGGCGCGGCCTGCCCCGATGTCTTGAAAGGTTCTGGGGCTCGGGTTAGCCTACCCGTGGCCCATTACTCCGACAGAAGAGCTATCTGTAACCAGCAAGATATCTGCTTCAGCAGGTAGCATTGTCCGCTCTGAAGACCATGTTTTCACTCCAGATTTCTCCATCACCAATTCAAATGGCTGATGCACAGGAAGAGCAGTTGAATATACAAACATTGTCGACAAAAGCAATGAGAAATACAAAAAAGGACGGCATGATATAATTCACATATATGATGCTTGCCTAAGCAGCATGGCATTGCATAATTCACATACATAATGCCTTGCAACAAGATAACATTGCATAATTCACATATATAATGTCTTGCAACAAGATGGCATTGCATAATTCACATATATGGTAGTTAGACACTAAACAGGTGCCATTCACACAAAGCATGTCTAAACTAAGAAAATGACATAGCAATGCAAGATACCATACGCACGATATGAGTAACATAACCCTGCCAAGTTTGGGCATGCACCTCGGGGGGGTGGGGATATGACTGGTCATCTGTCTCTGAATCCTCCTCTGAGGAGCTATCGGTAACCAGCAAGACATGCGCTTCGTCAGATAGCATTGTCTGCTCTGAAGACCTTGTTTCCGCTGCAGATTTTTCCATGACCGCGCCGAATGGCTGATGCACAGGAAGAGTAATTGAATGTACTAAAATTGTTGACAAATTTAACACGTAATAAAAAATGATGGCATGATATAATATCACATATAAGATGACTGGCTAACCAGGGTGGCATTGCAAAATTCACATATATGATGCCTGGCTAGACAAGATGGCATTGCATGATTTACATATACGATAAAGAAACAAAACAGATGGCATTGACACAAAGCATGTCTAAACTAAGCAGATGACATCTTTAATGTATACAGTAAGCAATGCAAGGCACCATATGCATGATATTACCAACGTCAGCATGCCAAGTTAGAGTGAAGATCTCATGGGGTAAATAGGAGTGGTCTTTTCCTTCTGAATCCCCCTCAGAACAGTTATCTTCCTCTTGATTACAATCCGAAATGGGTGGAGGGGGGCTGCCTTTGCGCCCACCATGGAACGACGTCTGCATGAAATTTTATTGCCATGCAAGGCTCGTCTCTTTTGCTCTACGTGTTCGGTTCCTTTGTGTACAATAACTGGCATGCATAGGAATAAAACATAGTGAGATTTTGTAAGGAGTGCATGCACAAATCCAGAGCGATGGGAGCAAATTGTGGATAGACCCAAAACCAATGATAGCAGGCAGATAATAGCTTTAGTTAAAAAATACAGATAATGGCTCCTTTAATGTTTGTTTGCACCCAACATGAAACTCATAGTAGACACCGGAGATTAACCAGATAGTAGACAGATAGTACTGATTGTTGTCCCAATATGTACCCCACAACCATTTAAAAACTCAAGTTTCAGCATTAGTTTGGACCTGACTCGGAGTCTAATAGGTGAACACAATGATAATGTAGCATGTCATCATACTAAGTGACACATAACGTAAGCAGACACGGAAGAGTGTGACCTCTCTTGCGAACCCGTGTAGTCCTCAAGGTCATCTGCTCAGTTGATGATGGTAATGCAGTTGTCGTGGCTGCCGGCGGCGGGGAAGAAGATCTGAGGCCGCGAAAGACAGTCTGGAGAGCGGATCCCTGCTGTGGTGAACCCTTCCGTCGTTGGAGCAGCTGAGCTGGGGTGGAACACAGCACCGCAGGAGCAGGACAAACCACACAAGGTTTTTTTTTGATACATATCTGTAACAGAAGTAATTGAGTAAGGGCTTGTTTGAATTTGAGGATTCTAACAATGCAGGGATAGGAAATAGACAAGAATAGGATAGGAATGCACGTGCAAAACAGAGAATTTAAAAGCACAGGATTTCTGCCAATCTGGGTGTTTGATTCACAACAATTGGAAGATCACAGGATGCAAAAAAGCATGGTGAGATCAAGTCAAACCACAAGAAAATGTACGGTTATAATGCTATTATGCTACTATCTCTTAGTCTTGTGCTTGATGAATAGGAATATGAAAAGGTGGAGAAGTGGAAAGTAGAATTCCTATGGTTTTTCTTCCAAGGAGACACTAAAGGAACAAATCCTACAGTTTTCCTTTGCTCCATTCCTTTGCACCAAATTCATGAAAAGTAGTACCATAGGAAACTTTCCAATTCCTATGTTTTTCATTCACTTTTCCTTTCAAGCACTGGCAATTCTAGTAGGCAGGCTTGAGCAATGAAAATCCTACACTAAAAAAATGTTTTTGTGCTACTTCTATTACTTTAGACCCAGGCCACTACCATACTAGCTCAACTCCCAGGCCCATTGGCAAATGCACAACTCAAACGCACAGAGATAAATAATGATGGCATTCAAGAGAGTCCATCACGGATAGCTAAGTTTCCTGGTACCTCACTGCTTGTCATATAGTAGGATAAAATAATCGTATTTCCCATTACTACGAGTGCTCAATGGACAATATATATAACATGTAGAGTAAAAAAGAGATGCAACAAGTGTACAACCTCTTTGGCGAAGCCATGTCGGTATCAACGTGATTGGGTTGGCCGGTGAGGATGCTCCGGCTGACTTTGCTGTCGAAGGAGGGGAAGAAGATCTTAGGCGTCTGGAGAAGGAGCATGAGGTACTGCTCCGCTATGATGGAGGGTTTCGTCGTTAGAGCAGCTCCGCTGAGTTGTACGACGCCGAGGCTAAAGCAGGACAAGAGAGACAACGAACAACGTTAACCTGAGTGGATTTCTAATAGCATCTCCAATACATGACGTAAAATACATAACCACAAAGTGCTAGATGTAAAATACATCAGCCGCTCATCTCTGAACTTAACTATCGAAACTGAACTTAACTGTCGAAACTGAATTTTGCTGTCGAAACTGAACGCACTAGCAAGGTAAGGCTACACGTCGGTCGACTAACTTTTTCATCTCTGGTCAGTCAATTTTGCAGCCGTTGGATACGAAATCAAGGGCATGTGGTTCATCTTCAACCTCAACCCCCCTGAGCCGCCAGCCACCACCGGCCAAACAGCAGCCCCCCGCCGCCCGCGGCCGGTGGTGCGCCGCCCCGCCCGCCCCAAAAACACTCCCCACCGCCGGTCCGCCGCCGCCCCGGCCATTCCTCTAGACCCCCCTGTGTCGAGCTTTTTCTCCGGTGATCCCCACGCCACCGCCCCGCCAATGCCCCGCCACCGCCGGCGACCATCACCCCCATCCTGAACCCTAAGATAGATAGTGGGGTACCTCTCCGGCGAGCCCCCCTCCCCACTGCAGCTGGTTCTTCCTTCACCCCGGTGAGCCCACCCCTTGAAAATCGATTGACCCAAAAGTCGATTCAGTCGACTGAAGTGTAGCCAAATCGGAGTAGCACCGCAAGCAAGAGCAAGAGCGAGAGCAGCAGCGCGAGGAAGAGCAATAGCAAGAGCAGACCAGGCAGGGGACGGAGAGCAAGAGCAGAGCAGCAGCGCGAGCGAGAGCTAAAGCAGCAGCAGCTCCTACTGATGTGGACATTGCCATCGAGGGAGCGACGCCGTGGAGGAAGTGGCCGGCGACGCCGCCGTGGATGGAGCCGCGCCGTGTCGGCTCGGGACCGAGCGCCGATAGCATCCTGAGATCAAATCAATAAGAAAATGCGGCGATTAGTGTACAACCCTTTGGTGGCGTCGATTAGGCCGCAGCTTCATCCGAGGTAACGGTGATGATGATGCTCTTCTGGTGTGCAGGTGAAGACGGCGGTGTGGGAATGGAGGTGGTGCGAAAGACGAGGGAAACGTCAGGGTAGCTCCTTGGAGGTGGAAGACGGGGTGGCTGAACCGGCGGGATGATGAGATCAATGACGGGGTGGTACGATGGATGAGGGACGTCGAAGTGTTGCTGTGGACGACGTCGTCGGGGAAGAGGCTCCGGCTGGGTGGCGGATGGAGCAGGGTGTGCGGTTTCGTCACGGGTTTTCGTGGCCTCGGTGTACAAATGGGTGGGCGGATGGGGTGGCAGTGGGGAACCATGGCTTAGAGACGCGCTTGTGCGAAATGTGGGGTAAGTTATGAAAGTACCCCCACCGATTTGAGGCAGTTCTTTCGGTTTAGGGGTGCCACGGGCATTTCGCGTGTCGGGATTTCACAGGAGGTGGGAGTTTTCGCGCGCGTTGTAATTTTGGAATAGCAAGGCACGGGTTGAGATGGAGGGAGTTGTCGGAGCACAATGAGACAAAGATATATCTTAAATATTTCGGGCTAACAAGGCACAGGTTGAAGAGGCGGGAGTTTCGCAGCACGATAGATAGAGACGCTAGCTTCAATTTTCAGCACAACAAGGAGCGGCTTGAAATTTCGGAAGAACAAGCTTAACATGTACCCAAAAAATACAATTTGCACCTCAACACACACGCAAACACCATTTAGACTAGAGTAAGGTACACGTGCATTGCACGCATGAGATTTGGTAACCAAATTATGAATAAATACCACATTATAGCATGCAAGCTTTGAGTCATATATGCATGATGTAGATGTTTGTTTAATTCTTTTAGTTCATTTCATTCAAAATCATCTAGTTTTTATAAGAAAGCTAATCTATTTTATGATTCATGGAATTATGCGTTGTAAGACATAAAGTAAAAAAATGGCAAATCATGTAGAAAAACATTTGGGCAATTATGATACGGAAGATTCTAGAACAAATAAGAAGTGCTTGTGTTTTGATGTTTGTGCATTATGCTTAAGTTCAACCATGGAGTCTTCTAGATTATACATGTGGCGAAATCTGGTGAAATCTAGATGATATCCAACGGCCAATAGTGCTCAAATTTGCCATCTTTGGACCATCGAATTCGCCTCATCCAACGACCATCTTTCAAAGTTAAAGTTACCCGCACACAATATAAAAATATATATAATATAATGTATATATATAGGGGTATAGATATAGATATGTGATGCGAAAGCCACCCATCATCTCCAATTAGAATAGTGTGTCCATGCACGGATGCGACGTGGCCAAATGATGTCTGCCATCGGTATCTCAAATTCAAATCAGTTTGACCTTGTTCAATGTGTATACATTACAACATGCTCATTTCCAAACCACACCGCGCAGATCTCCGTTATATTCATGCATGCATGGGTTTCAAACATCAGGAGCTCTTATTCAAATATTTGAATACAACTTTACATTGATTATGACCTCACCTATTCTTTTACATCCACACAATAGTCTTCTCTTTATAATTGTACCACTAACTTTCTCTCATGCATGCATGCACACACACTACCAGTCGGCATTATCCATCACACGCATGCAATCTTTTTCTTGAGGTCGGTCTCGCGTGAAGGCACACACCCACACACATCCCCCTCTCCATCAAGTTGGCCATTCCTTATCTCTCACGCGTGCATGCACAACGATCGATGTTCCTCTATGTATGTGTGTATATAGCTAGGTCTTTCATAGTTTTCCACACAAACCGATCAATCGATATATCCAGTGAGGTCTCACCCTCTTTCCCACGTCCACATCGATCAATCTATACCTCTCTATATAGGATTACCATATATAGCTAATACACCCACATTAATTATATATCCAACGTCCCCTCTCATCATCCACGCCTTCCACTTCATCTCTCAGACGCGTGCACAATGGCGAAGACAGGGGCAGTAAGGGCCCTGCCCCCCCCCTAACATCACTATATATCGAGGCTAATATGAATGTGATCATTAGACAATTGCTGCTAAAAAGGTTTAATTTCAATAATTGACCCTCCTCGTAAAGGATTAGCAATGCTTGGCCCCCTAGCTCATTTATTTTTCATGGCTCCACCACTACGTGCAACAGCGCACGTGTTCGCCCCCTCTCTCTAAATATCGATCTCGCACATGTGCATTCCTTCATAGTCTCCCTCCACTCGGCCCCTCGCAGCATCTTCTAGCCCCCACCGGATTTTTCCACATGTACACTCTAGCAGACTCCATGGTTAAACTTAAGCATAATGCACAAACCTCAAAACAACAGTGGTTCTCTTTTGTTCTAGAGTCTTCCATATCATAACTGCCCAAACTTTTTTTCTAGTTGAATTGCCATTATTTGTTTTTACTTTATGCTTTACAACGCACAATTCCATGAATCATAAAATAGATTAAGGGCTTCTTTGATTCAAAGGATTCTCAAAGGAATTTTGGAGGATTCTAATCATTAGGAATTTTTTCTATCTTGGTTGTTTGATTCGTAGGATTGTAAACCATAGGAATTTTTCCATATGATTCATTTGCACTAGATTTCATAGGAAACATCCCATCCACTCAAACCTCTTTGAAAGAATTTTGCGTTTTTCCATGCATAGTCAAACACTCGTACAATCCTGTAGGATTCAAGACGACATTCCACTATAATCCCATGTTTTTGCTATTCCCGCGTTTTAGCTTTTTTATAAAAACTAAGAGGGTGCTTAGATCCAAGGGACTTATTTTAGTCTGACTAAAAATAGTCTCTTTAAGAGACTAAAGTTCCAAGCACCCCTGACTAAAGAGGGGCTAAAACTAGTCTTAAGACTAAAAAAATTTAGTCAGGGGTACCCCTACTAAAATGTGGATTAGTCCTCTCTCTCCTCATTTAACTCCTCTCCTTTAAGACGGGAGAGTTCTGGATTGGAGGGTTTGGAGGATAATAAATTCTCATTAACTTGATTTTAGTCTCCTTAGTATTTGGATCCAAGCATGGATGAGGCTAGCATGTTTTAGTCTCACTAGTTTTAGTCATGGGACTAAAACGTATCCAAGCACCCTCTAATTGATTTTGAATGAGACGAACTGTTAGAATTAAATGAAGGGCTACATCAGGCATATATGACTCAGAGCTTACATGCTATAGTGTGGTATTTATTCATAATTTGGTTGCAAAATCTAATGCATGCAATGCACGTGTACCTTACTAGTACTTCGAGTATGTGCAAAACACGAAAATTAGAATACAAAGGCACGCTACACAGTGTCTTTCTTACAGTTCATGAAGCCATGTGGCACATGTGGAGGCATTGTCACGACCTCCTTGTGTGGATTGATCACAGTGACATACTGTTGGTTCCAGAAGAATGTACTCGTCCTCCTTGAGCCATACTGGCGGTACATGCACGAAGCGAAGATGTGCACGCACGCCACGCACGCACTCATTCCCTCGCATGCACACGCGGGTACATGGAGGATGCAATTTTGTATCAAGATCCACCCCATGTGATAATTTGACGCGTGTAAAGTTGTTCACTTCACTGATGGTCAATTAATACAGCGCATGCAAATTGAGTGGACGTGAGGGCGGAAGAAAGACATTATTACTCCACTACGCGCATGCGAGTAGTTAAATCGTGGGTTGCTAGTAGTACTTCCATTGGTCTCCTTCGTATTTTGTGCCAATTTTTGACAGTAACATAATATTTACGCATTTGAGTAGTGTAGTACTTGAAATTTATGTTCCGCTAAACTCATCGGGAGCTGTTTCGGGCCTCGAAACCAAAACCATCAATTAATCTTTACCTTGTTGCCATCACATTCGAAATCCTGCTCACACCTACTAGTACGTACCAAACCTGAACGTGTTCCCACTATGCAGGTATTAGTACTAGTGCTAGTACTTAGGTTATAAAAAGGGGAACTACCTAACCGAAAATTAGTCTACCTTTCCTCCTCATAAGTGCTTCTTCTTCGTCCGTCCTTGCCATGGCCGGTGAGCAGAGCTCTAGGTCGAGAACTACTCATAACAAGGGAGCGGCAACCAAGGCTGCAGAAAAAAAGAGAGGGCTCGCCACCACGCAGAGACCTCGAAAGATCTCTCACGGGCAGGCGATGGCTCCCAGGAGCGCCCTAGCCGTGGAGGCGAACATGCCGAGCTGGTGGAGCTAGAGTCGTTATCCCTCGACGGCATGCCCGATCAGCTCAATAAGCACCTCAATAAGCAGAAGGAGTTCATCCAAGGCTTGATGGAGTTGCTGAAGGAGAGCATTGATGACATGCCCGCTGAGCTCAATCAGCAGGGGGAGTTGACCGTCGGCTTGGTGATGCTGCTGAAGAAGAGCATTGCCTCGGAAAGAAGGCGACCGGAGAAATCCTGCAACTTCAGGAGGACAACGCGAAGCTCTGCCACGAGATCGACCTGTTGAAGGAGAAGAACACCGGCTGGAAGAAGCTGCATGAGAATCGTAGTTCCTCGATGAAGATGCTGTAGGCCCTCATCATGGAACAGAAGGAGGAGTTGGCGAAGCTCCGCATCGAGCACCCGGCTGCTGTCAAGTTATGTAATGCCGCCGTGGAACAGATGATGAAGGCTCGCGTTGAGAAATCCTGCGTCATGGACAGAATGAAGAAGATGGCGGAGGAGACGCGCAAGGAGATGGAGGTCGTGGAGGCGATGAAGAAGCAGTTACGACTCTGCGGCGAATTAGATCATTTGGGGTGATAATCTTCCTTCTTCTTTTGCTGCTGTGTTTCATATTTTGCTTCGGGTGTTTCGCCGCACGAGTCACGTTCTCTGCGAGGCATGAATAGAACAATTGTTTTTTTGAGGGAATGAATAGAACAATGCTAACAATGAGATGACTAGCAAATTAGATCATTTTTTATCGCCATATGGCACTGGGCTGTCGTGTTTCGTGCTCCTCAGTCGCAGTACTACTCCAGTGGAAAACTTGAGTATACCGCACGGTTCTTTGCTCCTCCTCGATCAGGTCGTCGGCGCATTTATACGAGAAGTCAAATCACAAGGCCCCGCCTTCCAGCAGTAATGAGCCATCAAATCACAAAGGCCCTCGTCTCTCGTGAAACCGACCAAGCTAGACTGCCCCGCCCTCTAGCCTTTTAAAAAATGTATACTTTTGTACAACAGTAGCATCGATGGATTGCGCTATGGAGCAAAACTTGAAAATTTTAAAATAGGTGGTACATATAGAGAGCGCTCATCGCCAAATTATGCATATAGCACTATTAAAAAGGCTAGTCACAATAATGGTGTCCATCACAACCCACCCCTCAAATAAAACTAAGCACCCTGGAATTCTTTGACAAAACTAAGCACCCTAAAATTCTTTGACAACTAAACTGCTGGCTATATGATGTTGGCCATATATATTGTACGTATATAATGTGAAGAAACGAGTGGTAGTACTATACCAACTAAAAGATGAAATGTAAGAAATACTAGTATGTACATACTAAAGAGTTAAAGTAACAAGAAGAAACATAACAGAGTTCTGCTGGGGGCTCAGCACAGCACACCCCTCAAATTAAATTAAGCACACCTAAAATTAAACTTTGCAACTATTCCGGTAGACACTGCATTAGAACCACCTAAATTAATGTTATGATTTCTTGTCATGTGGCATTTTTTCGTGTTATATGTTATAATCCGGCGCTTCAGATCAAAATGACGACAACTGCGCCTCCGGGCCACGTGCATGAAGACTTCTCGACAGTCATTGACGAGGTCAAGCCGGCTCCGGTAGACAAAAGAAAACTAGTACTACTCCACTATATAGGCAGTAGCCTCCGCGCTTGATTGCTAGTGTTGCTCTCTTCAAACGGTCTCGGCCTCTCAAGATATAAACATGACAGCGGTGGCCACACACTCTCTCTCTCTCTCCTCACCGTTGGTCACAGATCCAGCCGGATCCTCTCTGTCGAGGAAGGTGAGAAGGTGCAACGTTCACGCGGTCATCCTCGGTGATGGCTCTTACCCACTGCTGGGCGCGTCCTGATCAGCCTGCCTTGCCGTTCTCTCCCAAGCACCGCTAACGAGGGAGGGCCTCCGACCCTTTCTTCCTTGCTGCTGTAGTGTGGGCAGATCCGGCCTCCCGCCGCCCACCTAGCGACATCCCGGTGACCATCAGGTATAACTTCCTTCTAAACCGGACTTGCTCTACTTCCCGAGCTCCTGACGTCGCTGCATTTGTATCTTTTACTATTTCTCAGGCCCCCTTGTAGATAGGATCGATCGGCTGTTCGAAAATGACCTATTTTTTTACGTTTAAGAGGTAAACCTAGTTCATGCACTCGAATCTAGTACTACTCGGTTCAAACAAGGAAGAAAGGGGGTGGGGGTGGGGGAGGATTTGTAACCTGAATCTAGGACTTGGTCGAAAGAGGAAATAATGGGGGTGAAAAGTAGCAGAGACTGGCTATCCAACTGGTCTCTAGGTCTAATAGGGAAATAAAGGGAAACGTAGTACAAACTCAAAATAAACCCGATCTATTGGTTGAAAAAGGAAAGAAAGTGGGGACTGGGGGACAAGTCAACAGAGTAAGTCCAGCACTAGATTTGCTAGCCTCACACATTATAAGGTGGCTATACCGAACAAAAATGGGACCAACCCAGATATCATGTTCTGATGTTTGTTGCCCCGAGCCACTCTTATGTAATGCCACTAGTAAAATGTAGCAGTCGCACTGTTAAAAGTAAGGACACGTTAAACCAATGTTGTTTTCAATGTAATGCCTCCAATAATATGAATCAATGGCACTTCTTTACATGTCCTGCTAAAATTTCCCATTAAGATAAGTTGGTTCTTTTTGTTAGAAATGCAACTGTCCTGGTCTGCCTACTCTCCCGTGCCCAAAGTAATGTCGTATTTAACGGTTGTCATACTTAATCCTAATGCCCACACTAATATCTAGCAGTGCCACTGCTTTATAAATTGCTATTGTCCTTGTAGGATTGCCATTCAGATAAGGAACATGCTTCTTTTCATTTGATGCATGTTTCATCACTTGTTAGTCACCCTCCTTTCCACCTTTTCTGTGCAAACAGAGATATACATTTCACGCTCGATCTTAGTTGAACTGCAGAAATGATATCCAAATTATAGTTGAGCATTCCAGGAGCTTCACAACCAACCTTGATGTTGCTCAATTTTATTGCAACTAATGAAGAAGAAGCTCTGTGGGTTTCGTTTTCTGATGGAAACGGAACCGGGGATAGAGCCCTTTTCTTAAAAAAATTTGAAGAAGAAGCTGCTAGCTCACGGGACATTGCTTCATTTCAGGTGAACTGCACCAAAAGGTCCCATGAATTGAATCATCCATGTTGGTGACTGAAAGAGCCAGCTTCAGCATCCCAGTCTAAGCACCCCCGGCCTCCATCCTTGCGATGCACGGTACACCATGTTTGCCACCTGCTCGACCCTAGTGTCACTGATAAAATGAAGTAATAATACAGTTAAAATAGAGTGAGTGTCATCTCTATCATTTCATTTCCAATGTAGATAAAGAAAGTGCTTCTCTTTGTTAAAGTATGTTTCATCAACTAGTCCCATTGTTAATGTTTAAGCATTTCTGCAAACTAGGGTGCTTAATTTTAGTTGATATGTACAAAAATAGAGATTTGAATGTCTCAAGGCGCCTCCTTGTACTACCGCTGTACACTGATGTTCATCACTGGCAGAAGGTGTATCTGGGAGACTTGGGATGATGTCCAGTATGAGGCGTACTATATGAGGCGTCGCAGGGCCCATCTTGCCCTCGCAGCATGGCATACTATGATACTATCGCAATATTTTCTTCTATTTATTTTGTGTGTTTCATCAACTAGGGCCACTATAATGTAATCATGCTTTTTCATTATGTGTGCAAACAGGGTTATTCAGCTACATTTTGGTGGAACTGCACAAATGTACGTATGGAACCAGCATATATGCAGAGTGCGAGGTGTGTCAAGTAAAAATTACCGACACCAACCATGCTGCATGCACGCATTGGAATCCACCACCACCAGTGGGATGTGTGGCGCTCTGTGTGGACAGATCTTTCTCGACAGCAAATCCTCTAACCAAATACTAGTAGCTTATATTGGCAGTTTTCTAGGGAGTACTCTTTTCTGAAAGAAGCACCAATTTATTTTTCTTTATTTTTACACTATGTCACAACTTTGACCCAAAGGTCCAGAGCTAATTTAGGGTGATTGGCGTAGTACTCGGAGACTGATTGTAAGCATGATTTTCATTAGCTGTCACACTGATTGTAAACATGAGCAGGTGAAAGATTAGGTGAAAGATTAGCTTACCTTAAACCCTACCGCCACTGTTGAAACGAGGCGAGGGTCGAGGGAATCGTGGAGAACGGTGGGGAAGCGACGTCGCGCCATCCGGCCTCCTCTTGCGGTGGGAGAACGAATACTCCTGTGGCTCCGGCTTGCTCTGCACCCTCACGAATGGCACACCATACTCGATCGATCGTTATCCTCTGGGTGCTCGACCTTCGACCTGTACGCCCACCACCTCCGCCTGACTGTCGCCTTGGGCGAATCTGTCTGCTCCATCGCCCATAGGAGATACTCAATGAACTCAGAGGACTGCGGCATGACTGTCGCCAAGGAGTACATGTACATCGCCGCCGTCTCGCTCTTTCGCATACATTGCCACATGGTCCGCACCGTCCTCAAAATATCCAACTCATTGTCAAACCAACTAAGGATCTCCTTCAACCTGGCTAACTTTGCCTGGTCACCGCCGATGATCTGCCTGATTCGCTGCTGCATCCTCTCCATAGATGTCCTTCTAAGTGGTCCGCTGCTAGCTTTGGAAGATGGGAGGAGAGACGGTGGTCTTGCAATAGAGAAGAGGGAGAGGCGAGACGGTGGTTTTGGAATGGAGATGATGGAGAGGAGAGGAGGTGGTTTTGCAAAGGAGAAGATCAGAAGAGGGAGAGGCAAGACGGTGGTTTTGGAATGGAGATGATGGAGAGGAGAGGTGGTGGTTTTGGAATGGAGATGATGGAGAGGAGAGGAGGTGGTTTTGCAATGGATAAGATCAAAAGAGGGAGAGGCGAGACGGTGGTTTTGGAATGGAGATGATGGAGAGGAGAGGAGGTGGTTTTGCAATGGAGAAGAGGGAGAGGTGCGTGCGGCAGCGATTTAGGATTGGGCGAGAGGGTCGGCGCGCTGTGACTGGATCAAAATCAAAATCAATTTACCCTTCAATTAAGAAAGCGACCGCACATTAACTAGTCTCCCTTTTATTCTGGGTCATAATTGACCATGATTTTTGCACATAAAATATATGTTATACGTTGCAAAAACAATATGATTTGAAAGTACATTCAGATACGAACCAAATGATACAATTTTTGGTGACATGCATTCACATTTTGCTTGTCAAATACAATACGTGGTCAAACTTTGACCCAGAATACGCAAAACAACAAAAAAATACTTCCAAGACCAGCGCCGCTCTTCCGCTCTTCTCCTCTTAAACCACCGCCGCTCCTCTCCCGTTCCAATCTAAATCCAGCGCCGCTCCTCTCCTCTTCCATTTCAAAATCACCGCCCCTCCTCTCCTATTCCAGTCCAAAACCAGTGTCGCTCCTCTCCCATTCTAATCCAAAAGCAGCACTGCTCCTCTCCTCTTCCATTCAAAAACCACCGCCGGTGATGAAGGTGCTGTGGAGAAGTAGATCGATGGACGAGTACAACCGATATGTGAGGATCGCAGATGGCGACCCTGTGAAGCTAGCTAGGATGTTGGAGATACAGTCTTGGTTTGACAACAACGACCAACTAGCGGCGACGGCGACATCCATGGCCAAATATCTGCAACAGAGCGAAAAGGCGGCGATACTCCCAGAAGGAGTCGCGCCATGGAGCAAACAGATTCACCGAATCTGATCGTGAGGGAGTGGTGGTGGGAGTATCAATCCTAGATGGAGCATCCACCAGAGATTGAAGGATCGAGCATCTATAGGGTGTCGTTTGTGAGGGTGTCCTACCAGAGCGAGCCGGTGGAGTCTTCATCGACCGAACCCAACTGCAAGAGGAGAAAAGCAGTTGGCCCGACGGTGCTTCCCCGCCATCGTCTCCCTCGCCGTTCACATCGTCTCACGGGGCGGCTGTCTGCCGCCGAGGAATAGGAGGAGCTTAAGGTTGTCAGTATTTGCAGGTTGTGAATTGTGTTTTGTGTTGTGTATTTTGAGAGTACTTTCAGATATGAATGTCTTTTGAATTTCACATTTGCAGTATTGAGCATATGAAGAATTTTATGAATTCTAGAGATCTATTTTTAGCACTTAAAAAATGTAGTTTCATAGGAGTATAAAAGTGCAGACAATGTGATTCTCAGAGAAGAAACTGCAAGTTTCAGTTTCAGATAAGAAACTGCAAGTTCAGTTTCAGATAAGAAACTGCAACTTTCAGAGGCAGAGCATTTATATTAACACGGCCTTTTCAAACAGGGTTAACATCATGTTGGAACTTTTATTCATGGTCGAAAATGGAACTACTAGCCAGTTAACATCATGTTGATCACCATTCATGCATAGCACATCTTCATATGATGCACAGTCAAAATGCCCACACAATGTCGAGTGTGCGAAACACAGAGAAAATGAGGGACGAAGTTTTGGCAAGTGTTGGGCGTGGTCTTGGGCTGCCTCGTCTAGGCTTTCATTTTTAACATGCGAGCCCACGACCTCAGATGGGAGGGCCTGTTTGTATTTTCTTAGGGCCGTCATGTATCGATCGGCCTATGGACCTCCCATCCGAGGTTTTATTTTTGGCAGCCCAATTTATGTATTTTTTTTTCAAGAAAACGCAGAGGTCTGTTCTATTTTTCTATATAAGAATAGGAACGCCAGGTCCAACTTATGTTTCCCTTCTAACTATATTATACATATTTAAATTATTTTATATGTTATTATATATTATTTTTATTGTCATCATATATTTAACAGATACTTACATATGTAAGAAAACAATATCCCACATCTTATTAACTTATAAAAATAATTTCTTAACAAATAAAATCCTAGATTGTTTTGGCACGAAAATTCTAGTGATTGTGTACAAAAGCTTGGTAAAATTTAAGGATGAATGTAATAATATCACTTATTATTTAAATATATTTATAACAAAATGCTCAGCCCCTTTTTATTTTTTGATAACATTGCTGGCCCAACCCAACATTATAATTAGAATCAGCCCAGCAAAATCGTGTATTTCGAGAAAGTGTAAATGGCCTGTAATTTTTTAGGAAATAAAATAAATGGGCCGCATGGACGCTACATTATTTGTTCACCCAGCCCAGCTAATGGCTGTAATTCAAAAAAAGATCAAATTGACTGTAAATTCTACCGCGCAAAAAAAGACTGTAAATTCCAAAAAATGGGTTGAATACGTGCCACATTTTTGGAGGCTGAAATGTGGGCCAATAGGTCAAAGCCAACGCAAGTCGTTGTCAATTTAGTCAACAAATAATTCTGACATGTTAGCCGTTGGATTTACATCCAATGACCGGCATCCATCTTCAATCTCTCGTCTTCTTCCTCCAGTGCCGCCGGGACCACCTCCCGCCTCCTGCTGCTAGCAGCTCTGCTTATCACGCTTCACTATGAAGCGCTACTCCACCGTTGGCCAGGCCATCCCTCCACCCCTCCACACCTCCTGTTCTTCTCCACCGACTGCCGAACCACACCGCACTAGAACCAGTTAACCCTCGTACACCTGTCCGTCTGCGACTCTACTCCCGCGTCTTCCCATCTCCGGCTCGTTGCTGTCTGGGGCCTCACCGTCGTCCACCACCTTGGATGCACTCGGCGCGGCGTGGTCAACATGATCAACGAACGACACCATCGGAAGTAGACTGTATGTGGAGAGGCTGACAGCTGGGTCCACGGCCGCACACAAGGAAATGCCTCCTTATTACGCACAAAATAATGATTCCTCCTCCTGACATCTGGGACCCACCAGAAGGGCCTCTGTATTTCACGAAAAAAACGTGCCCCCCGCTAACTTGTCGAACCCACCATCTATCTTTGCACGCAAGGAAGTGCCTCCTTATTACGCACAAAAAAATGAATACTCCCCCTGCCAGCTGGAACCCAGTATACTGGGAGGCTCACTTGTGGGCCTACCAAGTTGACGGGGATGGAGGGCTTTGTCAACTTAGTCAATATGAACGATTCTAGCTCCTGTTACCGTATGATGTTCATCCAACGGTCGTACTGCTTCTTCAACCTCTGGTCTTCTTGCTCCAGCCGCCCAAACCAGCGCCGGTCGTGCCGCGTGCTCCTGCCTCCCGTGGCCAGCTGTGATGCCGCAGAGGCCTCATTGCCCCCTACTACTCCTACCGCAGGCCAGGCCATCCCTCTACTCACACACAGCCCCTGTTATTCTACGGCGACAGCAGCCTCACACCGCAGTCGAACCAGTGAACCCTCGTACTCCTCTTCGCGTGGGCATCCACTGTTGCGTCTTCCCCGGCTCCGAGTCGTCCCCTTCCTAGGCCTCGCCGTCGTCCACCGCTGTGGTGCTCTTGGTGCGGCATGGTCAACGTGGTCAAGGAACGACTTCCATCGTACGTGGACTGTACGTGGAGAGGCTGACAGCTGGGTCCACGTCCGCAGCAAGGAAGTGCCTCCTTATTACACGCAAAATAATGATTCCTCCACCTGACAGCGGGGACCCACCGGACGGTCCACCGTATTTCGTGAAAAAAACATTTCCCCCTGACTGCTGGGACCCATTAGCTACATCTTCGCATGCAAGGAAGTGCGTCCGGGCAAAAAAATGATTCGCCACCTGATTGCTGGGACCCACCAGCTACATCTTCGCATGCAAGGAAGTGCGTCCGGGCAAAAAAAAATGATTCTCCCCCCTAACTACTGGGACCCACCAGCTACATCTTCGCACGCAAAGGAAGTGCATCCGGGCAAAAAAAAAGATTCGCCCCTCTGACTACTGGGACCCACCAGCTAGATTTTCGCACACAAGGAAGTGCCTGACAGTCGGGACCCACCTGGTCGAAGCGTACATAGCGTTGTCATTCTGGTCTCGAACGTGTACGTACATACTGGTCGTTGTAGAGGCGCGCACGTGTCGTAGTAGAGGCGCGCACGTAGCATGTACACGTACGTACAATGGCCAGGGTGCAAGAAAGAAAATACGGTCACGTACGTACATACGGGCAGGGTCTCGAATGCCTACTCGCGCATACGTACGGCCAGGTCTCGTGTACATGGCTGGGTCGAAATGGAGAAACAACATCGTCGTCGTGTTCATGGGGAGCCAACCGGCTCGGTCGGAATGGAATGCGTGGCCGTGTTCATCGGGAGGGTTTGGACGGAACAGGCGATGGAAACGAGGCCTATCATACCGCACAACGGAGGAAACGGACCTCCTATATTCGGAACGGGGTCCTGTTGATCGGGAGGGGTGTGGCGTACCACAAAACGGAGGAAACGGACCTCCTACGGTCGAAATGGGGGTCCTGTTGATCGAGAGGGGTGTGGCGTACCACAAAACGGACGAAACAGACTTGTGTTGGAGCGCTACGGTCAAAACGGGGGTCATGTTGATCAGGATGGGTGTGGCGTACCGCAAAACGGACGAAACGGACTTGTGTTGGAGCGCTACGG
>NC_041391.1:621118934-621154840 GCF_002162155.2 Triticum dicoccoides
AATGCTCACTATTCATCCAATCGATCGGCTTCAGTTAGCAGCAGTAGCGAAGGAATCGCTCGACCGGGTTCAGTTAACAGCCATCGATCGATCGCTCTGGTTCAGTAACGCGTAGCCTGCAGGGCAAGCGCTCGGGTTCAGTTAGAGCCCAACGCCTCGCTCGGGTTCAGTTAGAGCCAACGCCTCGCACACACACGCGTATGTGTACGAGAGAAACGCGGATCGCTCGGCCCCGACCTCCCACCGTAACCGGCAACTCCCCGAAATTTTCCTCCCCCTCGCTTCTACCATGGTTTTTTCCGTCATGGACGGCCCAAAGAATGTCATGTAGCTGCGTCTCCGGCCCGCCCAGGATGAAAAGCCCATTTTTTGTCATGATTTTTTGTCATAGAAGTAGGAGCCCACCACATCTATGGTGATACCGAGTTTTGTCACAATTATCGTCATAGAAGTGTCATATGTATGACAGAATAAAAAATCGTTCGGCCCAAAATGTCACGGATGTGTCTTTTTTTTGTAGTGTATGCTTTGGCCACGATGGTCCGAGAGGACGCATGGTGACCACAGGTCCCCAAGTGAATATCATTGAGGATCATTTGGCCTTCTTCTGGCATGATGCACTTCTGACAGACCCAGTTACACTTTCTCTGAATAACTGACCTTTTATCACAGTAAAGGCTTTAGACCATCGGACGATCTGTCGAGCCTCTTCTTCATCCTCTGGAAGTTCTTTCCTAAGAATGTATGCAATGTACGGCACTGTCCAGTCGGGAGTGATGACCAAAACCTCCATGACTAAGTCGACCACGGCTGGGATTTCGACTTCAGTCGGATCTGTGGCACTCTTGGGTTGTGATGATTCTTCAGTGAAAGGATCTTCCTGAACTGAAGGTGAATGCATATGTTTCAAAAACACATTTCAGGGAATGGCCTCTCTCTTTGAACCTATCTTTGCCAACTCATCTGCAGCTTGATTTTTCAGTCGGGGTATATGGTGAAGCTCCAAACCTTCAAACTTCTTTTCCAACTTTCTCACTACATTGCAATAACCAGTCATGGCTGGGCTCCTGACATCCCATTCCTTCATCACTTGATTAACCACCAAATCTGAGTCGCCGTAGACCATAAGGCGACGGATGCCGAGTGAAATGGCCATACACAACCCGTATAAAAGTGCTTCATATTCAGCTTCATTATTGGAGGAATCAAAATGAATCTGGAGAACATAACTAAGCTTGTCAGCACGGGGGGATACCAATACTACCCCAGCGCCTGAACCATTCAGCATCTTGGAGCCATCAAAGAACATAGTCCAATGCTCCGAGTGAACTTGAGTCGGCAATTGCTGCTCAATCCACTCGACAAGGAAATCTGCAATTGCTTGGGACTTGATATCCTTCTTTGCCTCAAACTTGATATCCAATGGAAGGAGTTCAATCGCCCATTTTGCCACTCGACCAGTTGCATCTCTATTATTCAGAATTTTGGATAGTGGCGCGTCGCTGACGACTGTAATGGAGTGATCAGAGAAATAATGCACAACCTTCTTCATGGTCATGTATATTCCATAGACAAGCTTCTGATAATGTGGATATCGTTGCTTGGATGGAGTCAAAACTTCAGAGAGATAATAAACTGGGCGTTGAACCTTGTAAGCTTTTCCTTCCTCTTCTTGCTCGACCGTGAGTATTGTACCGACAACTTGTCCAGTGGCTGCAGTGTAAAGCAGTAAAGGCTCTTTGCTGATTGGCGCAGCGAGCACTGGCTGGGTGGAAAGCAGGGCTTTGAGCTCTGCAAACGCTGCATCAGCTTCCTCAGTCCACTCAAACTTATCAGACTTCTTCACCAGTTGGTAAAGAGGCAAGGTCTTTCACTGAGACGAGAAATCAATCGACTCAAGGTGGCCAAACAACCAGTCAGCTTCTGAACATCATGCACTCACACGGAGCGTTTCATTCGGAGAACGGTATCAACTTTTTCTGGATTGGCATCGATCCCTCATTCGGAAACGAGAAAATCGAGTAACTTTCCTCCTAGAACTCCAAATGTGGACTTTGACGGATTAAGCTTGATATCGTACCTTCTTAGGTTGGCAAAGGTTTCTGCGAGGTCAGTCAATAGGTCGGAACCTTTGCGAGACTTGACCATAATGTCATCCATGTATGCTTCCACATTCCGACTGATTTGAGTGAGCAGGCACTTCTGAATCATTCTCATGAATGTGGCTCCAGCATTTTTAAGACCAAATGTCATGGTGACATAACAAAAGCACCCGAATGGGGTGATGAACGTTGTTTTTATTTCATCGGTACCATACAGTCGGATCTGATGATACCTGGAATATGCATCTAAGAAAGACAAGTGCTCACACCCTGCAGTCGAGTCAACAATCTGATCGATGCGAGGGAGTGGGAAGTGATATTTCAGGCAGGCCCGATTGATATGCTTGAAATTAATGCACATACAAAGTGAATCATCCTTCTTAGGGACCATGACTACATTGGCTAGCCACTCAGAGTGGAAAATTTCACGGATGAACTCTGCTGCCAACAGCCGAGCCACTTCTTCGCCAATTGCTTTCTCTTCTGCACGGCGGACCGCCAAAGGTGCTCTTTGACGGGTTTTACCTTGGGGTCGACACGCAAATGGTGCTCAGCCATTCCCCTGGGTACACCTGGCATGTCAGAGGGTTTCCATGCGAAGATGTCCCAGTTCTCACGGAGGAACTGGATGAGCTCTTCTTCCTATTTGCTGTTGAGTGTTGTTGATATATGAGTCGGTGCAGCATTAGGATTAGTCGGGTGAATATGAATCGGCTTCATTTCACCGATCGACTGAAATGCAGAGTCTGTAGCAGGCTTCTTGGCTCGGAGCAAATCACTCGGATCTGCACTCTTCTGATACTCTTGGAATTCAACCGCTGCCATCTGTGCGTCGGCGATTTTGGAACCTTTCTGGGAACATTCCTCTGTCTTCTGCCGATTGCCAGTAACTGTGATCACAACTTTGGGGCCAGGCATCTTCATCTTGAGATACACATAACACGGTCGAGCCATAAAATGTGCGTAGGCTGGCCTACCCAGGATGGCATGATAGGCACTCTGGAAATCCACGACTTCAAATGTCAACTTCTCCTTACGGTAATGCATGGAATCACCGAAAACCACGTCGAGGGCGATCTGGCCGAGTGACTCGGCTTTCTTTCCAGGGATAACACCATGAAAACTCATGTTGCTCTCGCTAAGTTTGGACATCGGAATGCCCATCCCCTTCAAGGTTTCAGCGTAAAGGATGTTCAAACCACGGCCACCATCCATCAGTACTTTGGTCAGTCGAGTGCCCCCGACCACGGGGTCAACCACCAGCGCTTGCCTCCCAGGGTGGCTACACGAGCAGGATGGTCAGCCTGGTCGAACGTGATGGCTGTCTGAGACCATCTCAGGTACGTGGTCGTCGACGCCGGAGCGGCCATATTCACTTCTCTGTTGATGACCTTCAATCGACTCTTGCTCTCAACATCAGCAAAAATCATCAGAGATGAATTGACTTTGGGATAACCATCGTCTTCCTCTTCATCCTCATCTTTGTACGACTCTTTCTCCTTCTCATTGGGTTGTTTCTCTCGGAACTGCTGGATCAGGAGTCGACATTGCCGAGTGGTATGCTTCGGGTAAATCAGATTACCTTCTTCATCCTTCTTTGTGTGGATGTGACATGGCAAATCCAGCACGTCATTTCCTGCTTGATCCTTTACCTTCTTAGGGGGCCAGGGCCCCTTAGGTTTTCCCTTAAACTTTCCTTGAGTCACTGCTGCAATCTCTCTAGGTGTCGCTGGTTCGGCCTTACGCTTCTGTTTCCGATTGGAGTTACCCCCACCGGCTTCTTGGCCGACTGGTTTACTCTTCCCACTACGGAGTCGATCCTCTTCTTCTCCGTTAGCATACCTGGTTGCTATCTCCATCATCCGAGTCAGAGTCATAAACCCAGTCCGACCGAATTTCAAGACCAACTCTCTGTATTTGACGCCTTCCTTGAAAGCGCATACTGCTTGATGCTCTGATACATTTTCAACGGTGTGATGCAAAGTGGTCCATCTCTGAATGAATTCCCTCAAAGTCACATTCGGCTTCTGCACACAATGCTGCAACTCGGGCAACCCTGCTGGTCGCTTGCATGTGCCCTCAAAAGTTCTTATGAACACTTGAGCTAGCTCCTCCGAACTATGTATACTGCTTGGAGTCAACTGAGTCAACCACGCTCGAGCCGACCCTTCCAACATAAGAGGGAGATGCTTCATCGCTATCTCATCGTTTCCGCCTCCAATCTGCACAGCCACTCGGTAATCCTCAAGCCAGGTTTCAGGCTTGGATTCTCCAGTGAACTTACTGACTCCGGTTGCCAACTTGAAGTTGGGAGGAATTATTGCTGCCCTGATGGCTCTGCTGAAACACTCTGGGCCTGAAACATGCAATCTGCTGCCACTCGGACAATCTCTGCCAGGGTCTTCTCTATGCGCTCTGTTCCGGTCGACCAAGCCTTGAACGAGAATGGATCTCGCATCAAAGCCTGGCTCTCTTGGATCGACTGGAGCTCTGCGCTCGCCACTGTGATGGCGTCTGTCATCGTTCTGCCGAGGCACATACGACGCACTCCTCGGAGGAGGCGTAGGCACTCGACGATGATTGTCGTGGTCGAACTAACGATCATACTGTCCACGGCCTTCACGCTGCAGGGGCGATCTTGGGCTATGGGCCGACTGCACTGTATCTGCTACTAAGGATCTGCTGTGAATCCTATTCCGCGACTGAGACACTGTAGTGTTCTACTCTCCTCCTGCCCGGAGCAAGGCCCGGATCTACATCAGCCCTCTGCCAGCCTCCGACTAGGAAGGCTGAATCGACTCTGCTATTCGGGCCACAGCTGCGAGGTTCTGAATCGGAATACGGTATACCTTAGGTGGAGGCGGAAAAAGCTATTGTCGACTGGACTCATGGATCCGCTCCTGAGCGCGCTCATCGAGAGCGCACTGTCGAGTGTGCTCAGCCAAATTGGCTAGGCGCACTTCCTCCAAGGCCCGAGCCTCGGAGGTTTCTCCAATAATAGGCGTGTGGAGTGCATCCATGTTGCGGCGACGAAGTTCTTCTCTCTGCTACGAAGAGATGGGTTCGGGTCGGTATTCCTCGTGGACACGTGATGGATCGCCGTCTCTGTCTTTGCCATCCTCACGGCGAAAACCAGGCGGACTGTGGGGCCCGTCGACCATCAAGACTTCTGCCGCATGGTCGCTGCTGTCGCATTCGGATGCGGTCTCCGTGGAGCTAATCGACAGATCAAATAGGCCATGGAGGGTTTCGTCAGGCTCGATTGCCGCGACTTGATGGGTGGCCGAACGCCGAGCCACCACGTGCTTCACCCACCACTGGAGTCGCGATCGACCGGATCGCTTGCGGTGGCGGACAATAGGGAGGGAAAACACAGTCGGAGCCGACTAATACTGAGTCAACGGCTACCGAAGAAGGACGCCGTGGACGCACGCGTGGAAGTGCGTCGCCCCTCAGACGGGGAGCACCTCAACGTCCAGGGGAGCTTCTTGAAGCCACGCGGAGTCGTTGGCGACGAAAACAAGCGCGCCGAAATGGATCTCACGGCCCTCAGCAAGTCCACCGCCGAAAACCATGATGATGATGATCGGTAAAACTAGCAACTTCACCAACAAGTCGCCAAGACACCTTCCCCACGGTGGGCGCCAACTTCGTGGTCCTAAGACTGACAGTATAAAGGGGGTAGGTATGGAGAGGCAAGATCTCAGCTATGGTGAAGGTGTACACACGGGATTTACGAGTTCAGGCCCTTCACAGTGGAAGTAACAGCCCTACGTCTCGGTGCCCAAAGGCGTTCGATTGGATTATGTGTGTGATATTACAGGGGGTGCGAACCCTTATCCCAGAGGAGGGGGTGGCTTATATAGAGTGCTCCAGGACCCCCGCCCACCTCCATTACAAGGGGCTTAATGTACATAAAGTAAGGGGCGTTACTGGTAACGCCAGCCTTAAGTGTTTTTAATGCTTATAAAGACTAAGGGGGTGAACGTCCGACCGTTGCGGGTCCTTCTGACTCTTGGTCTTCAATATGGTCGAGTGACTCTTCATATGGTCGAGTGACTGTAGCGAGGAGGACCTCCAAGTGATGTGGTCATCGAGTGGAAACCACTCGACGTGTTTGACTGGCGCTCTCCTGTTGTCTCTTGGTCCTTTTATCTTCCAGGGTAGTGACCTTGGGTAGGGAGTATAGGTCAGGACTATGACCCTACCCCAAGTCTGTATCCTCATCAGGCCCCTCGGGCGTCCAACGACGTACTTCTTCCTCCTATATATACCTACGTACCCCTAAAACATCAGGGAAGCCAACGAAAACCTAATTCCACCGCCATAACCTTCTGTATCCGCGAGATCCCATCTTGGAGCCTTCGTCGGCACTCCACCGGAGGGGGAATCAGCCACGGAGGGCTTCTACATCAACACCATAGCTCCTCCGATGATTTGTGAGTAGTTTACCACAGACCTTCGGGTCCATAATTATTAGCTAGATGGCTTCTTCTCACTTTTTGGATCTCAATACCATGTTCTCCTCGATCTTCTTGGAGATCTATTCGATGTAACTCTTTTTGCGGTGTGTTTGTCGAGATCCGATGAATTGTGGGTTTATGATCAAGTTTATCTATGAGAAATATTTGAATCTCCTCTGGATTCTTTTATGTGTGATTAAGTTATCTTTGCAAGTCTCTTCGAATTATCAGTTTGGTTTGGCCTACTAGATTGATCTTTCTTGCAATGGGAGAAGTGCTTAGCTTCGGGTTCAATCTTGCGGTGTCCTTTCCCAGTGACAGTAGGGGCAGCAAGGCACGTATTGTATTGTTGTCATCGAGGATAAAAGATGGGGTTTATATCATATTGCATGAGTTTATCCCTCTACATCATGTCATCTTTCTTAATGCGTTACTCTTTTCTTTATGAACTTAATACTCTAGATGCATGCTGGATAGCAGTCGATGTGTGGAGTAATAGTAGTAGATGCAGGCAGGAGCCGGTCTACTTGTCACGGACGTGATGCCTATATACATGATCATGCCTAGATAATTTCATAATTATTCGCTTTTCTATCAATTGCTCGATAGTAATTGGTTCACCCACCGTAATACTTGTGCTATCTTGAGAGAAGCCACTAGTGAAACCTATGGCCCCGCGTTTATCTTTTATCATATAAGCTATCAATCTACTTTTATTTGCATCTTTACTTTTCCAATTTATATTATGAAATACCAAATATATATTTATCTTATCATACTATCTCTATCAGATCTCACTTTCGCAAGTGGCCTTGAAGGGATTGACAACCCCTTTATTGCGTTGGTTGCGAGTTCTTTGTTTGTTTGTGTAGGTGCGTGGGACTTTTGAGGAGCCTCCTACTGGATTGATACCTTGGTTCTCAAAAACTAAGGGAAATACTTACGCTACTATTGCTGCATCACCCTTTCCTCTTGAAGGAAAACCAACGCAAGCTCAAGATGTTGCAAGAAGGATTGCTGGCGCCGTTGCCGGGGAGGTCTTCACTAAAGTCAAGACATACCAAGTACCCATCACAAACTCATCTCCCTCGCATTTACATTATTTGCCATTTGCCTCTCGTTTTCCTCTCCCCCACTTCACCCTTGCTGTTTTATTCGCCCTCTCTTTCCCAATCTCCTCTCTCTTTCGTTTGCCTTTTTCTATTTGCTTGTGTGTTGGATTACTTGTCGTGATGGCGCAAGATAATACCAAATTGTGTGATTTCTCCAATACCAATAATATTGGTTTCCTTAGTACTCCAATTGCCCCTCTTAATGATGTTGAGTCTTGTGAAATCAATACTGCTTTGCTGAATCTTGTTATGAAAGATCAATTCACTAGCCTTCCTAGTGAAGATGCCGCTACCAATCTAAACAACTTTGTTGATTTGTGTGATATGCAAAAGAAGAAAGATACGGATAATGATATTGTTAAATTGAAGTTATTTCCATTTTCACTTAGAGATCATGCTAAAGTTTGGTTTTCGTCTTTGCCTACAAATAGTACTGATTCTTGGAATAAGTGCAAAGATGATTTTATCTCTAAATATTTTCCTCCCGCTAAGATCATCACTCTTAGGAATGATATTTTGAATTTTAAACAACTTGATCATGAGCATGTTGCCCAATCTTGTGAAAGAATGAAATTGATGATTCACAATTGCCCTACTCATGGTTTGAATTTATGGATGATCATACAAATTTTTTATGCCGGATTGAATTTTGCTTCTAAAAATCTTTTAGATTCGGCCGCTGGAGGCACGTTTATGGAAATTACTTTAGGAGATGCTACAAAACTTCTTGATAATATTATGGCTAATTATTCTCAATGGCACACCGAAAGATCTACTAGTAAAAAAGTACATGCTATAGAAGAAATTAATGTTTTGAGTGGAAAGATGGATCGCTTATTAGATTGTTTGCTACTAAGAGTGCTCCTATTGATCCCAATGATATACCTTTGTCTACTTTGATTGAGAATAATAATGAATCTATGGATGTGAATTTTGTTGGTAAGAATAGTTTCAGAAACAATGCTTATAGAGGAAACTTTAATCCAAGATCGTTCCCTAGTAATTCCTCTAATAACTATGGAAATTCCTACAATAATTCTAATGGTAATTTTAATAAGATGCCCTCTGATTTTGAGAATAGTGTGAAAGTTTATGATCTCTCAAAAGAATTTTAATGCCTTGCTTGAAGAAAAATTATTTAAAGTTGATGATTTGGTTAGAAACGTTGATAGACTCTCGCTTGATGTTGATTCTTTGAAACTTAGATCTACTTCTCCTAAGCATGATATCAATGAGTCTCTCAAAGCAATGAGAGTGTCCATTGACGAGTGCAAAGAAAGAACCGCTAGATTGCGTGCTAAAAAAGATGGCTTTATAAAGGCGTGTTCTTCTAGTTTCCATGAAAATAATGATGAAGATATTAAACTTATTGATGTGTCCCCTATTAGATCTTTGTTTTGCAATATGAATCTTAATAATAATGGAACTGGAGATGAATCAACTTTAGTTAAAAGACGTCCCAATGATTCGGAGTTTTTAGAGCTTGATGCGAAATTTGGTAAAAGTGGGATTGGAGAGGTCAAGACTTTAAATAGCATTGAACCCACTATCTTTGATTTCAAGGAATTTAATTATGATAATTGTTCTTTAGAAGATTGTATTCCCTTGTTGCAATCCGTTGTTAATTCTCCTCATGCTTATAGTCAAAATAAAGCTTTTACCATACATATTGTTGATGCCTTGATGCAATCTTTTGATGAAAAACTTAATTTGGAAGTTTCTATACCTAGGAAACTTTATGATGAGTGGGAACCTACTATAAAGATTAAAATTAAAGATCATGATTGTTATGCTTTATCTGATTTGGGTGCTAGTGTTTCCACGATGCCGAAAACTTTATGTGATATTCTAGGTTTCCATGATCTTGATGATTGCTCTTTAAATTTGCACCTTGCGGATTCCACCATTAAAAATCCAATGGGAAGGATCAATGATGTTCTCATTGTAGCAAATAGAAATTTGGTGCCCGTAGATTTTATCGTTCTTGATATAGATTGCAATTTTTCTTGCCCTATTATTCTTGGTAGACCTTTCCTTAGAACGATTGGCGCAATTATTGATATGAAGGAAGGGAATATTAGATTCCAATTTCCATTAAGGAAAGGCATGGATCACTTTCCAAGAATGAAAGTTAAATTACCTTATGAATCTATCATGCGAGCTACTTATGAATTGAGTGCCAAAGATGGCACTAATTGAATCTATCCTCGCTTTTATGCCTAGCTAGGGGCGTTAAACGATAGCGCTAGTTGGGAGGCAACCCAATTTACTTGTGTTTTTTGTTTTTGTTACTGTTTAGTAATAAAATTTGCATCTACCTTCTATTTAGATGTGTTTTTATGTTTTCATTAGTATTTGTGCCAAGTAGAACCTATAGGATACGGTGATAGTTAATTTGATTCTGCTGAAAAACAGAAACTTTGCACGCACGGAATTAGTTTTGTTAAATCACAGATATGTGATTTTGCGTTGATTCTATTTGCTGTAGATCAATAGACAAATTTTCCATGACTTCCTATTTTGGTAGGATTTTTAGAGTTCCAGAAGTATTCGTGGGTTACAGATTGCTACAGACTATTCTGTTTTTGACAGATTCTGTTTTTCGTGTGTTGCTTGCTTATTTTGATGCATCTATGGCTAGTATTAAGTGGTATGAACCATAGAAAACTTGAAATACAGTAGGTTTAACACCAATATAAATAAAGAATGAGTTCATTACAGTACCTTATGTGGTGATTTTGCTTTCTTTCACTAACGGAGCTTATGAGATTTCCTGTTGAGTTTTGTGTTGTGAAGTTTTCAAGTGTTGGGTAAAGATTTGATGGACTATGGAATAAGGAGTGGCAAAAGCCTAAGCTTGGGGATGCCCATGACACCCCGGAAGGCATCCCCTCTTTTGTCTTCGTTCATTGGTAACTTTACTTGGAGCTATATTTTTATTCGCCACATGATATGTGTTTTGCTTGGAGCATCTTGTATGATATTAGTCTTTGATTTTTAGTTCTCCACAATCATCCTTACTGTACACACCTTTTGGGAGAAGCCCACTTGATTAGAATTTATTAGAATACTCTATGTGCTTCACTTACATCTTTTGAGCTAGATAGTATTTGCTCTAGTGCTTCACTTATATCTTTTAGAGCACGGCGGTGGCTTAATTTTGTAGAAATTGTTAGTCTCTCATGCTTCACTTATATTATTTTGAGAGTCTCTTAGAACAACATGGTATTTTCTATGGTTATGAATTTGGTCCTAGAATGATGAGCATCCAAGTTGGGTATAATAAAAACTATCATAGAAGTGCATTAAACACTAGGATCAATTTGATGCTTGATAATTGTTTTGATATATAAAGGTGGTAATGTTAGAGTCATGCTAGTGGGTAATTATGAAATTGAGAAATACTTGTGTTGAAGTTGGCAAGTCCTGTAGCATGCACGTATGGTAAAAGTTGTGTGACAAATTTGTTGCATGAGGTGCTCTTTTGATTGTCTTCCTTATGAGTGGCAGTCGGGGAGGAGTGATGGTCTTCTCCTATCAATCTATCCCTCTAGGGGCATGTGTAGTAGTACTTTGTTTCGAGGGCTAAGTAGACTTTTGCAATAAGTATATGAGTTCTTTATGACTAATGTAAGTCCATGGATATACGCACACTCACGCTTCCACTTAGCTAGCCTCTATTATACCGCGCAACTTTCACCGGTATCATGCACCCATTATTTACCTTCCTCAAATCAGCCACCATACCTACCTATTATGGCATTTCCATAGCCATTCTGAGATATATTGCCATGCAACTTTCCACCGTTCCGTTATTATGACACGCATCATCATTGTCATATTTCTCTTTGCATGATCATGTAGTTGACATCATATTTGTGGCAAAGCCACCTTCATAATTTTCGTACATGTCGCTCTTGATTCATTGCATATCCCGGTACACCGCCGGAGGCATTCATATAGAGTCATATCTTGTTCTAGTTTTGAGTTGTAATTATTGAGTTGTAAATCAATAAAAGTGTGATGATCTTCATTATTAGAGCATTGTCTCAGTGAGGAAAGGATGATGAAGACTATGATTCCCCCACAAGTCGGGATGAGACTTCGGACTTTAAAAAAGAGAAAAAAAGAAAAAAAAGAGAAAGGCTAAAAAGAAAAAAAAGACCAAAGAAAAAGAGAGAACAAAAAAAAGAGAAAGAAAAAAATGAGAGAAAAAGAGAGAAGGGACAATGTTACTATCTTTTTTTACACACTTGTGCTTCAAAAATAGCACCATGATCTTCATGATAGAGAGTCTCCTATGTTGTCACTTTCATATACTAGTGGGAATTTTTCATTATAGAACTTGGCTTGTATATTCCAATGATGGGCTTCCTCAAAATGCCCTAGGTCTTCGTGAGCAAGCAAGTTGGATGCACACCCACTTAGTTTCTTTTGTTGAGCTTTCATACATTTATAGCTCTAGTGCATCCATTGCATGGCAATCCCTACTCACTCACATTGATATATATTAATGGGCATCTCCATAGCCCGTTGATACGCCTAGTTGATGTGAGACTATCTTGTCCCTTTTTGTCCTCACAACCACCACCATGTACCACCATAGTGCTATGTCCATGGCTTGCGCTCATGTATTGCGTAAGAGTTGTAAAAGCTGAAGCGCGTTAAAAAGTATGAACCAATTGCTCGGCTTGTCATCGGGGTTGTGCATGATGGGAATATTTTGTGTAATGAAAATGAATCATGGCCTAACTATATGATTTTGTAGGGATAAGCTTTCTTTGGCTATGCTATTTTGATAGGACATGATTATTTGTTAGTATGCTTCGAAGTATTATTATTTTTATGTTTTATAAGCTTTTATCTTGAATCATTTGGATCTGAACAATCATACCACAATAAATAAAATTACATTGAGAATTATGCTAGGTAGCATTCCACATCAAAATTTCTATTTTTATCATTTACCTACTCGAGGACGAGCAGGAATTAAGCTTGGGGATGCTTGATGCGTCTCCAACGTATCTATAATTTTTTATTGTTCCATTCTATTATATTACCCGTTTTGGATGTTTGTGGGATTTACTTTACACATTTATATCATTTTTGGGACTAACCTACTAACCGGAGGCCCAGCCCGTATTGCTGTTGTTTTGTCTATTTCAGTGTTTCGAAGAAAAGGAATATCAAATGGAGTCCAAACGGAATGAAACCTTCGGGAGCGTGATTTTTGGAACAAACGTGATCCAGAGGACTTGGAGTGCAAGTCAAGAAGCAGCTGAGGCGACCACGAGGGTGGAGGGCGTGCCCACCCCTACAGGGTGCGCCCCCTATCTCGTGGGCCCCTCGGGCATCCACTGACGTACTTCTTCCTCCTATATATACCAACGTATCCCGAAAACATCAGGGGAGCCAACGAAAACCTAATTCCACCACCGTAACCTTCTGTATCCGCGAGATCCCATCTTGGAGCCTTCGCCAGTGCTCCGTCGGAGGGGGAATCGACCACAGAGGGCTTCTACATCAACACCATAGCCCCTCCGATGAGTTGTGAGTAGTTTACCACAGACCTTCGGGTCCATAGTTATTAGCTAGATGGCTTCTTCTCTCTTTTTGGATCTCAATACCATTATCTCCTCCATCTTCTTGGAGATCTATTCGATGTAACTCTTTTTGTGGTGTGTTTGTCGAGATCCGATGAATTGTGGGTTTATGATCAAGTTTATCTATGAGAAATATTTGAATCTCCTCTGAATTCTTTTATGTGTGATTAAGTTATCTCTGCAAGTCTCTTGTAATTATCAGTTTGGTTTGGCCTACTCGATTGATCTTTCTTGCAATGGGAGAAGTGCTTAGCTTCGGGTTCAATCTTGCGGTGTCCTTTCCCAATGATAGTAGGGGCAGCAAGGCACGTATTGTATTGTTGTCATCGAGGATAAAAAGATGGGGTTTATATCATATTGCATGAGTTTATCCCTCTACATCATGTCATCTTTCCTAATGCGTTACTCTGTTCTTTATGAACTTAATACTCTAGATGCATGCTGGATAGCGGTCGATGTGTGGAGTAATAGTAGTAGATGCAGGTAGGAGTCGGTCTACTTGTCACAGACGTGATGCCTATATACGTGATCATGCCTAGATAATCTCATAATTATTCGCTTTTCTATCAATTGCTCGACAGTAATTGGTTCACCCACCGTAGGTGCGTGGGACTTTTGAGGAGCCTCCTACTGGATTGATACCTTGGTTCTCAAAAACTGAGGGAAATTCTTACGCTACTATTGTTACATCACCCTTTCCTCTTCAAGGAAAACCAACCCAAGATCAAGACGTAGCAACGGGGCGTAGCACCGGCCATCCGAAAGAGAGGGAGCATGACAACGAGGAGGTCGTTGTCTCCATTCGTCGTGATACGGCTCCATCGTATCTACTTTTCCAAACTCTTTCACCCTTGTTTTTGACTCTAACTTGCATGATTTGAATGGAACTAATCCGGACTGACGTTGTTTTCAGCAGAATTGCCATGGTGTTATTTTTGTGCAGAAATAAAAGTTCTCGGATTGACCTGAAAATTTATGGAGAATATTTTTTGGAATTAATAGAAAATACTGGCGCAAGAATTACCCAAGGGGGGCACCAAGAGGCCACAAACCCTGGGGGGCGCCCTGCAGGCTTGTGGGCTCCCTGGAGTCCCTCCGACCTCAACACCAACTCCATATAACCCTATTCGGGGAGAAAAAAATCAGGGAGAAGGATTCATTGTTTTACGATACGGAGCCGCCGCCGCCGCCTTTTGTTCTTCATTGGGAGGGCTGTTCTGGAGTCCGTTCGGGGCTTTGGAGAGGGGGATTCGTTGCCATCATCATCATTAATGTTCATCCATCATCAATATAAGGATGTTCACTGCCGTGCGTGAGTAATTTCATCATAGGCTTGCTGGACGGTGATGGGTTGGATGAGATTTATCATGTAATCCAGTTAGTTTCATTAGGGTTTGATCCCTGGTATCCACTATGTTCTGAGATTGATGTTGCTATGACTTTGCTATGCTTAATACTTGTCACTAGAACCCGAGTGTCGTGATTTTAGATCTGAACCTACTATGTTTTCATGAATATACGTATGTTCTTGATCCGATCTTGCAAGTTGTAGAAACTTATTACGAGTTATGATCCGCATAACCCAAGGTGACAATAATTGGGATTCTTCTGGTAATTACCGTAGTTTAAGGAGTTCATGTATTCATTAAGTGCTAATGCTTTGTTTCGGTTCTCTATTAAAAGGAGGCATTAATATCCTTTAGTTTTCGTTAGGACCCCGCTGCCACGGGAGGGTATGACAAAAGATATCATGATAGTTCTTTTCCATAAGCATGTATGACTATATACAGAATAAATGCCTACATTATATTGATGAATTGGAACTACTTCTGTGTCACCCTAGGTTATGACTATTGTCTGATAAATGTGAAGGAAATATGCCCTAGAGGCAATAATAAACTTATTATTTATTTCCTTAATTCATGATAAATGTTTATTATTCATGCTAGAATTGTATTAACCGGAAACTTAGTACATGTGTGAATACATAGACAAAACATATAGTCCCTAGTATGCCTCTACTTGACCAGCTCGTTAATCAAAGATGGTTATGTTTCCTAACCATAGACATGTGTTGTCATTTGATGAACGGGATCACATCATTAGGAGAATGATGTGATTGACATGACCCATCCGTTAGCTTAGCATTATGATCGTGTCAGTTTCATTGCTACTCCTTTCTTCATAACTTATACAAGTTCCTCAGACTATGAGATTATGCAACTCCCGAATACCGGAGGAACACTTTGTGTGCTACCAAACATCACAATGTAAATGGGTGATTATAAAGGTGCTCTACAGGTGTCTCCGAAGGTGTTTGTTGGGTTGGCATAGATCAAGATTAGGATTTGTCACTCCGTGTTTCAGAGAGGTATCTCTCGGCCCTCTTGGTAATACTCATCACTATAAACCTTGCAAGCAGTGTGACTAATGAGTTAGTTGCAGGATGAAGTATTACGGAACGAGTAAAGAGACTTCCCGGTAACGAGATTGAACTAGGTATGATGATACCGACGATTGAATCTCGGGCAAGTAACATACCGATGACAAAGGGAACAATGTATGTTGTTATACGGTTTGACCGATAAAGATCTTCGTAGAATATGTAGGAACCAATATGAGCATCCAGGTTCCGCTATTGGTTATTGGCCGGAGAAGCTTAATGTTCGATGATGATTGGTATTCTGAGTTTATGTGATATGATATACCGAAGGTTGTTCGGAGTCCCGGATGTGATCACGGACATGACGATGAGTCTCTAAATGGTCAAGACATAAAGATAGATATATTGGACGGCTATGTTCGGACACCGGAAGTGTTCTGGAGAAGTTTCGGATAAAACCGGAGTGCCGGAGGGTTATGGGAACCCCCGGGGGCACTAATGGGCCTCGATGGGCCCTATTGGAGAGAGAGAGAGTGCCCGACCAGGGCAAGCCACGTCCCCCTCCCCTTGAGTCCGAATAGGACAAGGGGGGCGGCGCCCCCTTTTCCTTCCCCCTCTCCCTCTCCTTCTACCCCCCTCTCTCCCTTTAGGTGGAAACCTACTAGGACTTGGAGTCCTAGTAGGATTCCCCTATTGGGGGCGCGCCCTAGGAGGGCCGCCCCCTTGCTCCATTATATAAGGGGGCAGGAGGGCACCCTAGGAGACACAAGTTGATTGTTTAGCCGTGTGCGATGTCCCCCTCCATAGATTTCCACCTCGGTCATATCGTCGTAGTGCTTAGGCGAAGCCCTGCGCCGGTAACTTCATCATCACCGTCAACACACCACCGTGCTGACGAAACTCTCCCTCGACCTAAGCCGGATCTAGAGTTCATGGGACGTCACTGAGCTAAACGTGTGCAGATCGTGGAGGTGTCGTACCTTCGGTGCTAGGATCGGTCGGATCGTGAAGACGTACGACTACATCAACCGCGTTGTCATAATGCTTCCGCTTTCGATCTACAAGGGTATATAGACAACACTCTCCCCTCTCGTTGCTATGCATCACCTAGATAGATCTTGCGTGATCGTAGGATTTTTTTTTGAAATTACCATGTTCCCCAACAGTGGCATTCGAGCCAGGTCTATGCGTAGATGTTATATGCACGAGTAGAACACAAAGAGTTTTGGGCGATAATATTCATACTGCTTACCAGCATGTCATACTATGATTCGACGGTATTGTTGGATGAAGCGGCTCAGACCGACATTACACGTACGCTTACGCGAGACAGGTTCTACCGACGTGCTTCCCACACAAGTGGCTGGTGAGTGTCTATTTCTCCAACTTTAGTTGAATCGAGTGTGGCTATGCTCGGTCCTTGTTGAAGGTTAAAACAACACACTTGACGAAAAATCGTTGTGGTTTTGATGCGTAGGTAAGAACTATTCTTGCTAGAAGCCCGTAGCAGCCACGTAAAACTTGCAACAACAAAGTAGAGGACGTCTAACTTGTTTTTGCAGGGCTTGCTGTGATGTGATATGGTCAAGGCATGATGTGATATAATTTGTTGTATGAGATGATCATGTTTTGTATCAAAGTTATCGGCAACTGACAGGAGCCATATGGTTGTCAGTTTATTATATGCAATGCAATCGCCATGTAATTGTTTTACTTTATCACTAAGAGGTAGCGATAGTCGTAGTAACAATAGTTGGCGAGACGACAACGATGCTACGATGAGGATCAAGGTGTCGCGCCGGTGATAATGGAGATCATAACGATGCTTCGATGATGGAGATCATGAGCACAAGATGATGATGGCCATATCATGTCACGTATTTTGATTGCATGTGATGTTTATCCTTTATGCATCTTATTTTGCTTAGTACGGCGGTAGCATTATAAGATGACCACTTACTAAATTTCAAGGTTTAAGTGTTCTTCCTGAGTATGCACCGTTGCTACAATTCGTCGTGCTGAGACACCACGTGATGATCGGGTGTGATAAGCTCTACGTTCACACACAACGGGTGCAAGCCAGTTTTGCACACACAGAATACTCGGGTTAAACTTAACGAGCCTAGCATATGCAGATATGGCCTCGTAACACTGAGACCGAAAGGTCGAACGTGAATCATATAGTAGATATGATCAACATAGTGATGTTCACCATTGAAAACTACTCCATCTCACGTGATGATTGGACATGGTTTAGTTGATTTGGATCACGTGATCACTTAGATGATTAGAGGGATGTCTATCTAAGTGGGAGTTCTTAAGTAATATGATTAATTGAACTTTGATTTATCATGAACTTAGTACCTGATAGTATTTTGCATGTCTATGTTGTTGTAGATCAATGGCCCATGCTACCGTTCCTTTGAATTTTAATGCGTTCCTAGAGAAAGCTAAGTTGAAAGATGATGGAAGCAACTACACAGACTGGGTCCATAACTTGAGGATTATTCTCATTGCTGCACAGAAGAATTACGTCCTAGAAGCACCATTGGGTGCCAGGCGTGCTGCAGATGCTACTGATGACGTTAAGAACGTCTGGCAGAGCAAAGCTGATGACTACTTGATAGTTCAGTGTGCCATGCTTTATGGCTTAGAACTGGGACTTCAACATCGTCATGGAGCATATGAGATGTTCCAGGAGTTGAAGTTAATATTTCAAGAAAATGCCCGGATTGAGAGATGTGAAGTCTCCAATAAGTTCTACAACTGTAAAATGGAGGAGAATAGTTTTGTCAGTGAACATATACTCAGAATGTCTGGGTACCACAACCACTTGACTCAACTGCGAGTTAATCTTCCTGATGATAGTGTCATTGACAGAGTTCTTCAATCACTGCCACCAAGCTACAAAAGCTTCATGATGAATTATAATATGCAAGGGATGAACAAGACTATTCCCAAGCTCTTCCCAATGCTAAAGGCTGCGGAGGTAGAAATCAAAAAGGAGCATCAAGTATTGATGGTCAACAAGACCACTAGTTTCAAGAAAAAAGGCAAAGGGAAGAAGGGGAACTTCAAGAAGAACGGCAAAAAGGTTGCTGCTCAAGAGAAGAAACCCAAGTCTAGACCTAAGCCTGAAACTTAGTGCTTCTACTGCAAAGGGACTGGTCACTGGAAGTGGAACAGCCCCAAGTATAGCAAAGTGAAAGGTATATTTGATATACATGTTATTGATGTGTACTTAACTAATGCTTGCAATAGCGCCTGGGTATTTGATACTGGTTCTGTTGCTCATATTTGCAACTTGAAACAGGGGCTACGGATTAAGCGAAGATTGGCTAAGGATGAGGTGACGATGCGCGTCGGAAATGGTTCCAAAGTCGATGTGATCGCGGTTAGAACGCTACCTCTACATCTACCATTGGGGTTAGTTTTAGACCTGAATAATTGTTATTTGGTGCCAGTGTTGAGCATGAACATTATATCTGGATCTTGTTTAATGCGAGATGGTTATTCATTTAAATCAGAGAATAATGGTTGTTCTATTTATATGATTAATATCTTTTATGGTTATGCACACCTGCTGAGTGGTCTATTTTTGTTGAATCTTGATAGTAGTGATACACATATTCATAGTGTTGAAGCCAAAAGATATAAGTTTAATAATGATAGTGCAACTTATTTGTGGCACTGCCGTTTGGGACATATCAGTGTAAAGCGCATGAAGAAACTCCATGTTGATGGACTTTTGGAATCATTTGATTATGAATCACTTGGTGCTTGCGAACCATGCCTTATGGGCAAGATGACTAAAACTCCGTTCTCTGGAACAATGGAACGAGCTACTGACTTGTTGGAAATAATACATACCGATGTATGCGGTCCAATGAGTATGGACGCTCGTGGTGGGTATCGTTATTTTCTTACCTTCACAGATGATTTGAGCAGATATGGTTATATCTACTTAATGAAACATAAGTATGAAACATTTGAAAAGTTCAAAGAATTTCAGAGTGAAGTGGAAAATCATCGTAACAAGAAAATAAAGTTTCTACGATCTGATCGTGGAGGACAATATTTGAGTTACGAGTTTGGTCTTTATTTGAAACAACATGGGATAGTTTCACAATTAATGCCACCTAGAACACCACAGCGAAATGGTGTGTCTGAACGTCGTAACCGCACTTTTTTGGTTATGGTGTGATCTATGATGTCTCTTACTGATTTACCACTATGTTTTTGGGGTTATTCTTTAGATACGGCTGCATTCACTTTAAATAGGGCACCATCAAAATCCATTGAGACGACGCCTTATGAACTGTGGTTTGGCAAGAAACCAAAGTTGTCGTTTCTTAAAGTTTGGGACTGTGATGCTTATGTGAAAAAGCTTCAATCTGATAAGCTCGAACCCAAATCAGAGAAGTACGTCTTCATAGGATAGCCAAAGGAAACTGTTGGGTACACCTTCTATCACAGATCCGAAGGCAAAATCTTTGTTGCTAAGGATGGATCCTTTCTAGAGAAGGAGTTTCTTTCGAAAGAAGTGAGTGGGAGGAAAGTAGAACTTGATGAGGTAGTTGTACCTTCTCCCTTACTGAAAAGTAGTTCATCACAGAAATCAGTTCTAGTGATTCCTACACCAATTAGTGAGGAAGTTAAGGATGATGATCATGAAACTTCAAATCAAGTTACTACCGAACCTCGTAGGTCTTCTAGAGTAAGATCCGCACCAGAGTGGTACGGTAATCCTATTCTGGAAGTCATGTTACTAGACCATGGTGAACCTATGAACTATGAGGAAGCGATGATGAGCACAGATTCCGCAAAATGGCTTGAGGCCATGAAATCTAAGATGGTATCCATGTATGAGAACAAAGTGTGGACTTTGGTGGACTTGCCCGATGATCAGCAAGCCATAGAAAATAAATGGATCTTTAAGAAGACCCACACAGACGGTAATGTTACTATTTACAAAGCTCAACTTGTTGCGAAAGGTTTTCGACAAGTTCAAGGAGTTGAATATGATGAGACTTTCTCACCCGTAGCGATGCTTAAGTCTGTCTGAATCATGTTAGCAACTGCTGCATTTTATGATTATGAAATTTGGCAGATGGATGTCAAAACTGCATTCCTGAATGGATTCTGGAAGAAGAGTTATATATGATGCAACCAGAAGGTTTTGTCGATCCAAAGGGAGCTAACAAAGTGTGCAAGCTCCAGCGATCCATTTATGGACTGGTGCAAGCCTCTCCAACGCTTTGATAGTGTGATCAAAGCATATAGTTTTATATAGACTTTTGGAGAAGCATGTATTTACAAGAAAGTGAGTGGGAGCTCTGTAGCATTTCTGATATTATATGTGGATGACATATTGTTGATGGGAAATGATATAGAATTTCTGGATAGCATAAAGGGATACCTGAATAAGAGTTTTTCTATGAAAGACCTTGGAGAAGCTGCTTACATATTGGGCATCAAAATCTATAGAGATAGATCAAGACGCTTAATTGGACTTTCACAAAGCACATACCTTGATAAAGTTTTGAAGAAGTTCAAAAATGGATCAGTCAAATAAAGGGTTCTTTCCTATATTACAAGGTGTGAAGTTGAGTCACACTCAATGCCGGACCACTACAGAAGATAGAGAGAAAATGAAAGTCATTCCCTATGCTTCAGCCATAGGTTCTATCATGTATGCAATGATGTGTACCAGACCTGATGTATGTCTTGCTATAAGCATAGCAAGGAGGTACCAAAGTAATCCCGGAGTGGAGCACTGGACAGCGGTCAAGAACATCTTGAAATACCTGAAAAGGACTAGGGATACGTTTCTCGTTTATGGAGGTGAAAAAGAGCTCGTCGTAAACGGTTACGTCGATGCAAGCTTTAACACTGATCCGGATGACTCTAAGTCGCAAACTGGATATGTGTTTTTATTGAATGGAGGAGCTGTCAGTTGGTGCAGTTCCAAGCAGAGCGTCATGGCGGGATCTACATGTGAAGTAGAGTACATTGCTGCTTCGGAAGCAGCAAATGAAGGAGTTTGGATGAAGGAGTTCATAACCGATCTAGGTGTCATACCTAGTGCATCGGGTCCAATGAAAATCTTTTGTGACAATACTGGTGCAATTGCCTTGGCAAAGGAATCCAGATTTTACAAGAGAACCAAGCACATCAAGAGACGCTTTAATTCCATCCGTCATCAAGTGTCAGAGGGGGACATAGAGGTTTGCAAGATACACATGAATCTGAATATTGCAGACCCGTTGACTAAGCCTCTTTCACGAGCAAACACTACAAAAAAATACACTTCCGTGATGATACGTGTTTGTCACAGTAGGTCATGTTTTTGTCATGCATGTACATCCCTGACAAATTTATGACAGAATCAAGATAGTCATACCTGTGTTGTCGTAGAAGTGTTCCATGGCATTACCAAAATTATCATCATGGAAGTGTCCACTTCCATGATGATAAATCGCACGTCACAGAAGTGCTTTCGTCAAGGGTGAACAACACGTGGCATCCACCGTAACGGAACGCCGTTAAGCTATTGGGTCGGGTTTTGGATCCGATAACCCGTTAACAGCCCCGACCAATGGGGATTTTCCACGTGTAAAATCATCATTGGCTGGAGGAAACACGTGTCGGCTTATCACTGGGACAGATGTCATCCACTCATTGGACAGAAGGCACGTATGATACATCGACATGTGGCACGGCCCAACAGAGGCCCATTGTTGTGAAAAGGCCGGCCCGTTTGACTTGGTCAAAAGGTGGCGGGCCGGCCCATGGAAAGCCTGTTAACGGCCTGTTCGCATATAGCCCATTTACAGCCCGCTAACCCAAGGCCGGTTACGCCCTATTCGAATTAGGCCCAGTAGCGTCATCTGGGCCATCCAATATGATTCCAGCCCGTTTTCACTTCTGGCCCATGTATGGCCCATGACGTCTTTCGGCCCATATGAGGCCCTATGTAACTCTTGGCCTATTAACGGCCCATGGTGAAACTGGCCTGTAATGCACAGTGTATCACTTTACACCCATTAACGGCCCGTGGTGAAACTAGCCCATATAGAACAATGTGTCACTTTATACCCATTAACGGCCCGTTATTCCGTTGGGCCGTTTCCAGCCCATGTTATCTTTCGGCCTTCTTAGAGCCCATTTATTCTTGGGCTCATTTCTAGCAATCGTTTACTTATGGCCCGTTACTGTCGTTTTCTGCTTGTGGGCCAAATTCAGCCCGTGGTTACAGTCGGCCCGTTTGTGGTCCGTTAATACTGTGGGCCGTTTTCATAGTGTCATCAAATACGGCCTATTAACGATGGCCCGTTATGGTCGGCCCATGAACAGACGGTTCCAACTCTAGCCCGTTTACGGCCAGAATGCGGTCTGTTTGTCCCATGTTTGGCCAATCAAACATACGGCCCGTATAAGGCCCATTGATCATATGGCTCGTAAAAGGCCCATTGTTTCTACGGCCCGTAGAAGGCCCATTGTTTCTACGACCCATAGAAGGCCCATTGTTTCTATAGCCTGTAGAAGGCCCACTGTTTCTACGGCCCATAGAAGGCCCACTATTTATACGACCCATAGAAGGCCAACTGTTTCTACGGCCCGTAGGTCCAGTGTCACTACAGTAAATATTAGCCCATGATTATTGTGGCCTAGTTTTAAAAAATAGGTTATTGCATCCACTAGCAAACCGCAGAAAAAGAACTGCACTGACTACAAGCAAACAAATAAACAAGAAAACAAGGAAATAAATAAGCAAGCAACTTACACTAGGCTATCACGGCTATTACACATATTACATCCACTGGGCATCAAAGTTCGCCACCAGTGCAAATATAGGGAACACAGCAGCATATAAACGCCATAGCAAAACAAGTTTAGAACTGAAACCAATTCAGAAGAGCTCAAGAAACAATATCCTGGGTACCCATAATGCTGGAAAGATGCTTAGAAAGCTTATTAACTTTCTCTTGTTTGGCGCTTAAGTCCTCCAGCGCTTGCTATTGCACCAGAAAGTATGCATCTGAATTTTGCAGGGACTTCCTCAGTCCTTCGGCTTCCTGTCACATAACATCTGATCGATGTCTTTCAACTTGAAGTCGAGACTCAAGAAGCCGAACTGATTCAGGCAACGAGTTCGAAGAGCTGGTGCCAGCAGTGGTAGCCAGTAACTCAAACACTACATCAAGACAGGACTTTGGGGTTGTCTCAATGTCTTCAATATAGTTTTTATCAGCTTTCTTGGAGACCAACAGGGATGTCTCACTATCTTGAACCTTATCTGCATTACTTCCTTTACCATTGCATAACAGGGTACTCTTCTCCAATATTTTATCCGTGTTCTAAAAGAGAAACAAACAAACACATCTCAGGTTTACAATGTAGTATATGAAACTCATTTTGGTAAACCAGTTCAGTAGTAAGGTGGAAAGGATAATAACATGAAATAAACATATATCTATGTAGTATGGTCACTGTATGGTCTATATCATTCTAGTTTATGTTGCCAAATCAAGATAGATACAGTTCGAATCATATCTATTTAAGACAAAGCAGCATAGACAGAATATAAATGTGGGAAACTACACAGCAATAACAACACTTGTAATGTGCATGGCATGGGAACATAACTGTTTATTCAGTTGAAACTGAAATCAACATAGAGCAAGTTACAATAGCAAACAGCCAAACACGTTGAAGAAACAGGTTTAAAACATGCCTGTTGCGCCATTGGAGTTTCAATTGTATCCTTCAAATTTGAAATTGGTTGGTATCATTAAATACAGTGATGCAAGAGCAAAGTAGTATGAACCATAGCTACGGAACATGACCTGAGAACAATTCTTCTTCTGCTTTAAGCGTTGACTTTGGGTTCGGAGTGGTGGTCCTCGTGATTTGGGCACTGCAGTAGCCTTACTAACTACTCATGTTTGGGTGCTCTGTGGTGGAGACAGTGATGTGTCAATGGGAACTGGGTGTCTATCTGCTGGGGTTGGGGTTAGAAGGGGTGTAGTTGGTTCTCTGTCCAACTGGGTAGGGGTACAATCTGCATGAGTGTGGGTTATGTGTGGTGGGGCTGGTTCTTGGGCAAGTACAACCGTGGTTCTATCTGCATCGACAGGTAGCACGATCTTTTCTGAAGACCGTGTTTTTACTCCCACAGATATTGCCATCACTCCCTCCAATTGAAATGGCTGATAAACCAGAAAAGTAATTGACTGTACAGACATTTCAAGATAGACAGGTGCAATGTATAGTAGGGAAGAAAACAGGGCATGAAATAATTCACATTTATGTTGTCTAAGCAAGCAGAATAGCAGGACATAATTTCACATATATGATGGCTAATTAAACAGGATAGCATGACACAATTTCACATGTATGATGGCTAACTAAACATGATAGAATGACATACTTCAAAATATGATGACTATGTAAACAGGATGACATGATTTAACTATACGATCTGTCTATTAAAGTGGTTGGCATGCCATAAATCACAAACATGCCATCGATCGAAACATGATGGCATGATATAATTCACGTAGAATGACATAATTTAAAATATGATGACTATGTAAACAGGATGAGATAATATAACTATATTATGTCTTCAGAAAATGGGTTGGCATGCCATAATTCAGATACATGTTGTCTATGTAAACATCATGGCATGACGTAATTCAAATATATGATTTATATACTAAGGAAGTGAGCAGAGGGCAATTGCATATATGATGTGTCAAATAAGGAGATGGCATTCAATATTGTGTATATGATGTAAAAACTAAGCATTGCAATACAACATATGCATTATATGAGTAATATAACCCTGCCAAGTTTGAGCATACACCTCAGGGGGATAATAGGACTGGTCATCTGCCTCTGAATCCTCCTCTGAAGAGCTATCTGTAACCAGCAAGATATCTTCTTCAGCAGGTAGCATTGTCTGCTCTGAAGACCTTGTTTTCACTCCAGATTTCTCCATCACCAATTCAAATGGCTGATGCACAGGAAGAGCAGTTGAATATACAAACATTGTCGACAAAAGCAATGACAAATACAAAAAAAGGACGGCATGATATAATTTACATATATGACGCTTGCCTAAACAGCATGGCATTGCATAATTCACATACATAATGCCTTGCGACAAGATAACATTGCATAATTCACATATATAATGTCTTGCAACAAGATGGCATTGCATATTCACATATATGGTAATTAGACACTAAAAAGGTGGCATTCACACAAATCATGTCTAAACTAAGCAAATGACATAGCAATGCAAGATACCATATGCACGATATGAGCAACATAACCCTGCCAAGTTAGGGCATGCACCTCGGGGGGGAAATATGACTGGTCATCTGTCTCTGAATCCTCCTTTGAGGAGCTATCGGTAACAAGCATGACATGCGCTTCGTCAGATAGCACTGTCTGCTCTGAAGACCTTGTTTCCACTCCAGATTTTTCCATGACCGGGCCGAATGGCTGATGCACAGGAAGAGTAATTGAATGTACTAAAATTGTTGACAAATTTAACACGTAATAAAAAAATGATGGCATGATATAATTCACATACAAGATGACTGGCTAACCAGGGTGGCATTGCAAAATTCACATATATGATGCCTGGCATGATTCACATATACGATAAAGAAACAAAACAGATGTCATTGACACAAAGCATGTCTAAACAAAGCAGATGACATCTTTAATGTATACATTAAGCAATGTAAGGTACCATATGCATGATATTACCAACATCAGCATGCCAAGTTAGAGCGAAGACCTCATGGGGTAAATAGGAGTGGTCTTCTCCTTCTGAATCCCCCTCAGAACAGCTATCTTCCTCTTGATTACGATCCGAAATGGGTGGAGGGGGGTTGCCTTTGCGCCCACCGTGGAACGACGTCTGCATGAAATTTTATTGCCACGCAAGGCGCGTCTCTTTTGCTCTACATGATCAGTTCCGTTGTGTACAATAACTGGCATGCATAGGAATAAAATATAGTGAGATTATGTAAGGAGTGCATGCACAAATCCAGAGTGATGGTAGCAAACTGTGGATAGACACAAAACCAATGATAGCAGGCAGATAATAGATTTAGTTAAAAAATACAGATAATGGCTCCTTTAATGTTTGTTTGCACCCAACATGAAACTCATAGTAGACACCGGAGATTAACCAGATAGTAGACAGATAGTACTGATTTCTACCCCAATATGTACCCCACAACCATTTAAAAACTCAAGTTTCAGCATTAGTTTGGACCTGACTCGGAGTCTAATAGATGAACACGACGATAATGTAGCATGTCATCATATTAAGCGACGCATAACGTAAGCAGACACGGAAGAGTGTGACCTCTCTTGCGGACCCGTGTAGTCCTCAAGGTCATCTGCTCAGTTGATGATGGTAATCCAGTTTTCGTGGCTGCCGGCGGCGGGGAAGAAGATCTAAGGCGGCGAAAGACAGTCTGGAGAGCGGATCCCTGCTGCGGTGAACCCTTCCATCGTTGGAGCAGCTGAGCTGGGGTGGAACACAGCGCCGCAGGAGCAGGATAAACCAAACAAGAGACACAGAGTTTATACAGTGCCGCAGGATTTCGGGTTCCGGCAGACCCTCTAGGTTTGAACTCTGGGGTGCGCGCGGAGATCTAGCCTTCTACTGCCTGCGCCTCGCCGCCTTGCTAGGATCTAAGCGATCAAAGGAACAAAACAAGAGACACATAGTTTATACTGGTTCAGGCCACCATTGTGGTGTAATACCCTACTCCAGTGTGTGGGGTGGTGGATTGCCTCTTGGGCTGATGATGAACAATACAAGGGAGAGCAGCCTCGTGTGGGTCTGTTCTAGGCTGGCGCGATGAACTACTAGGGGGAGTTCAGTCGCTCTCTCTACTGGTTTCCTGGTGAGGATCCCATTGCCCCTATCTTGTGGTGGCTAGTCCTATTTATAGGCAAAGGCCCTGGGCCTCCTCCCAAATATTGAGCGGGAAGGGCGCCAACAATTGCCCATTTTGAAGGGGAACATCTAGTACACTTATCCTGACTAAAGTTGGTGCTCGCCTGCTAAAGGCTCTGGTGGTGACGCCGGCTTGGGCTCCAGGATGACCTCCGTCCGGCCGTTCTGCTGGTCTTGGTCTTGTTGCACCGAAATGGATGCCTTTGCTTGATGCTCTCGCCTGCGCTTGCTCCCTTTGCACCAAAGAGGAAAGGGAGGACACTGCACGGCCTAGCGCCTGCCTGGCGCCCTTGGACATCATGGCTTGCGTCATGGGTACCTCGTGAGGTACCCCACCTTGATCTCTCCGCCTCCTCGCGAGCCAGCCTGACGAGGTCGTGCCTGAGGAAGCCTCCTGTCGTCCGCCCCATGAGGCTTGGCCCCTCGCGAGGGTCTTGAGCTCGTGCTGATGAAGATGGGCCATGCTGGGCCGCCCCTTGAGCCACGCTGCAGGCCGCAGGCAGGCAAGTCTGGGGACCCCCGTTCCCAGAACGCTGACAGTAGCCCCCGGGCCCAAGGCGCGGCCGGACTTGGCTGAGCAGAGAGGCGAAGGGGCAAGTGAGAAGTGCCACGGGCCCTAACAGCCTGCGGCCTCGGGCGCCGCGTGGCGGTTGATTGGACATGGGTGGCCCTGCTTCCCCACGCCTCCTTATTTTGCGCCCAGCTAGGCGGACCCGTGGTTGCACACAGTCTTTCCTCTTTTCGCCACTCGACCGTCCCCTGCTCTTCCTCCCCTCGAGCTCCAGTCTCTGCTTCCAATCCAATCTTGAATCCTCCCACTTCCCGTCGCCATGGCTCCGACGAAGAAGGGAAAAGGGAAGAAACCGGTGCCACCGCCTTGCTCACCGTCACCGGCGGCCTCCGCCGTCGATAGGTCGATCATACTCAACCGAGAAGGTTTGGGCAAGGTCAGCTCTGCTCTGGCCACCATCTTCAACGAGTGCGGGAGGACGACAGCCTGGCCCGCATCCTGCTTCTCTATCGACAGGGTGGTCACCGAGGTCCGGTACTTTGCCGACGCCCTATGGGCGGGATTGGTTCCCTCCTTCTCCGATTTCTTCAACGCTGTGCTTTCCCATTACCAGATCCATATGATGCATTTGGGTCCTGAATCCATTACTCTTCTTGCCGTCTTTGCCTTTGTCTGTGAGGAGATGATGGGCATCCCTCCTTTGGTTGCCTTGCTGTGCCACTTCTTCTCTCTGCGCCTCATCGATCCCACCCAATGCTCAGGGTGCGTGAGCTTCATTGCCGCACCAGCAACAGCGGCTTCAGGGATTGATTTCAGCCTTCCTCTATCCGTGCCTGGGTTCCGCGAGCGGTGGCTGTACGTGGATGTAGGGGTGCCCAGCCCCCTGCTTTCGGAGCCAAAGTCGCCCGCTGTCCCCAATTTAGGCTGGGGCCAGGAGACGCTCATGAGCCCCTGTCTCATCTTCGTCTGACATCACTTCGCGTTCTTGAGGGAGCTTGGTGTGACAGCGCCCAAGGTGGTGAAGGAGTTCCCGCTATGTCGCATTGCTCCTCTCCAGCGCCACTCCTGCCGGATGTGGTCCTTCAGCGGGCGCGAAGATCGCATGAGGCTCCAGGAGGAGGACCTGACGCCCGAAGCACTGAGGAAGGTGCTCTTGGCCTTGACTGGGGATCCTTCCCCCGGCAGCGTCCGCCATGGGGGGGCTTTGCTGTACCTTTGCTCGAATAGGGGCGACTTCGTGAAGCAGATGCCCGGCTTTAACGAATGGGGGCTGCGCCCCACCGGCCTCAGGGATCCTCGCGAGAACCCAGTGATGGTGACTGCCCTCCCAGTCGCCCACGGCGGTCCTTCCTCGAGTGGCGGAGCAGGGAGGCATGGACCACCGGAGGCTGAGGGGGCCCCCGCCGGAGTGACGACGCCAAGCGACACTCCTGAGGGGGCAGCTCCTAAGGCCCGTACTGTTGCGGCTGGAGGTGCTAAGCCGCTGCCCACATCGCCTCTGGTTGAGGCCCCTGGGGCCCCAGCTATCCTTCTTGGTGAGGCGACCAGCGGCGTGATTCAGGACGACGCACTAGACGCTTCTTCCTCGTCGCAGGCTGACCCTGCGCTCAACTCCTGGGTCGCTTCTGCGTGGACTTCGAGGCTCTCCGGAGGAAAAGGGAGGCCTTGGGTGACGATTACCCTTACCGCCTGCTGAAGCGCCAGAAGTATTTCACCATTGATGAGTAAGCCTTCTGCTTTCCCAGCTCCTGATCCTCCCGTTGCTTTGGCTGATCCTTGCTCTGCAGGGCCCTTCCTGCCGAGCTCGCGGAGATGGCTGAGGATCCATCCCCCCAGGCTCCGCCCTCTCCATCGCCTTCAAGCGCTCCGAGTTCCAGCAGAGCCCTCTCGGTGAGGCCGGACGGAGAGGTGAGCCATCCTGTGGTGCATCGCGGCCCTACACGCCTCGCGACCCTCCTTCGCGAGCCTCCTCGGGGCATAGCCAGCCTGCCTTGGGCCTCGAGTCTGAGCATGGATGGCGATTGGCTGAGGTCGGCCCTGCGCTCTTCACTTGGGGAGGGGCCGGCTCCTGGCCGGGCTTCTGGCGAGGCGTGCCCGGCCATCACGAGGGCGCCAGCCCCCAGCCCCCTGCCCAGAGGGGGAGTGCTGATTCATGGCCCCGGCGCTTACTTGGGGCAGATGATGACGCAGAAGACGTGCTTGAGCGCACCCGGAGGTGTCGAGTTCTTCGCCAAGTGTTTCTCCGGAGGGCGGCTGATGCGGTGAGCCAGCTTAGTGAAGAGCTTGATGATGAAGACGCGCGCCTTGAGGCTGAGGGCCTGTGCCTGGCTGAAGAGAGGCGCAAGCTAGAGGCGGTCGTTGCCCTTGCGCGCCACCAGTGTGACCTCGACAACAAGGAGGCCAAGGCGTTGCTGGCGGCCTCTCGGGAAGCCCGTTCCCGGGACGTCGAGGAGGCCCGAGAGGCTAACCAACGGCCGAGGCGTCGGAGGAGCGGGCGCGGGAACTCTTGGCCCAGTGCCACTCCATGGAGCAGCAAGTGGAGCTGCGGGAGACGGCCCTTGCGTCGATGAAGGTGGCTTCGGTCGACCAGGCAGAGCTCCTGAGGCGTGAGGAGGCACTGACACTGGAAGCTGCTGAGCGCGCACGTGATCTTGAACGTCTGGAGACAAGAGAGCGCTTGGTGACGCAGGCGGAGGATGACGTCGCTGCGCGCGAGGCCCGAGCCATAGCGGAGGTTGATCGCGGGGTGGCGACGGCCCGCTTGAACCTTGAGCGTGAGTTTGAGGAGAGGCTGAGGTTGATCCGGGACGAGGCTGAAGGCAGGACCGCCGCCCTGAGGGCCAAGCTGGGGAAGTGACGCGGCGGGCCGACGCTTCTTGGGCCGCCCTTGACGTAACGCAGGAGGAGCTCACTACCTCCCGTGCCGAGGTGCTTCTTCTCCGCCAGCGGGTGGACGAGGCTGAGGCCGTTGCGCGGCAGAACGAGGATGAGATATGCCAGTGGCGGATTCTGGAGCACGAGCACGGCCTCCATGCTTGCCGGGCTCCAGGAGAGAGCCAACGCGGCCTTGGGTAACATCTGCGAGGTGGCTGTTGCCCAGCCCCATGCAGTCAACTTTGCTGGCAATCTTCAGTTCTTCACCGATGTGGTGACGCAGCTGGAGGCACGCTCGGTCGTCGCCAACAGGCTGGTGGAGGAGAGGAGCCGCGTCCTGCTCGGGCGCGCCTTCTCTCGTGTCTTCAGCCATCTTCAGAACATGTTCCCCATCTTCGACTTTGACGCCGCCATCGCTCCAGTACCCCAGGCCGTCCGGGGTGACCTGGCGCGCTGGGTGGAAGACAATGTGGATGCCCTTGTTAGGGCCTTCGCTTCTGATAATGACAACGTGGTTGTGGCTGCTGATGAAGGTGATGTGGTGAACGGCCCTGGCGCCGCTGCCGGTGATGCGGAGGGCGATGGCGAGGCCAGCGACGCCAGCGATGATTCAGGAGGCGCCCCTGAGGATGCATTGGGGATTTATCTGACTGACCGCGTGTTGTCCCTTCTTCCTTACCCTGCGCAGACAGAGTTCGGGCCTTGCCCTGAAGGTTGTAAGAGCATTTTGGGAGGGGGAGCCCCTCATGTAAAAACTCGTATTCAGCATAACAGTAGATGCAATATCACTCGTACGCCTGCGCCAAGCGGCTGATTTCGTGACGAGCTGGTTGGCTTGTTTACCTTCGACCCGTGTGGGCCTCGAGTCAGCCTGCGGAGGGCTGTGGTGCCTCAAATGTCTTCTGAACGAGCCCGTAAAACCTGTAATGAAAACCTCCGGAGAGGGCGCGACGATGGCAGTCTGGGTTGCACGCAAGCTAGGCCTGGCCTGGCTTGCGATGGGCTCGCGAGGGGAGGCAGCTGAGGCGAAGCGGTAACCAGAACGTGAGAGATTGCTCGAACGAGACTAAACACCCCTTCCCCGAACACACGCAAATCCTTGAGCTCAAATTCAACTTAAATTCAACCGGGGAAAACGACAACCAAGGGGGAAAAGCAACAAAAGCAGAAAAAAGGCCGCGTCCGGCACCTAATCTAGTATTGGACGTCTTCTCACCAGCACGGAGCTAAGTGCTGCCAGTGGGCGTGGGAGGGAGCCCCAGGGCCTGAGGCCGGCACCCCTGAGACTCCAGGGTGTGTACAACCCCACTCATTATTGCGTGAGAGTGTCACGGGGCGACGAGCTTCACAGGCACTGGTCCTTCTTCATAGGTACCGGCCTTGCTTCATATCGCCAGACGAGGGCCCCGCCTTGCGCTGCACTCTAGTGCCACCGACGACGACCGGAAACCAGGACGCCGCCGATGGGGTAGAGCGGTCGCCAGCGGTTCCCCCGACGACCACAGGTCCTCTGCTAGGGGAAGGCTCTAGGGCACCTCCCCAACAGAGGGCCTGCCTCTTGAGGACGCCTTGCTCCGAACGCCGCAGTGGTGATGTTGGAGCTTGGCCCCTCTCCTACAGCCCCCGACGCCCTCCTCCTGAGGGGTAGGAAGCTGCAGGAGTGGGGCAGCTGCCCGTTGTCGTGACCTGCACCTCCTGCGATCCATGGTTGGCGTATGCCTGCTCCTGAGGAATTAGTGGTACCTGATACTCGTTGTTTCCAGCGTAACCGACGGGGCCTCCTCGGGGCTCCTGAAAGAGTTCAGCTTCTGGCGTCTCGTCCCCCTAGCTTGGGCCGAGGAGCGAGCCTTGTCCGTCCTCATGTGTGCGCCCTTGGTCCATCATGTGGTGCACGTACTCGTCTGGGGTCGCCACCCTGAAGGCCGCACTGTAGCGCTCGGCGTGCCATGCAGTTCTGCTTGATGTGCCCGCCTGGGGGTGATAGTGCGGCAGCCCACCGGGGCCGCGGGTTGTGGCGAGTCCTTCTTCGATGGTCGGGGGTAGAGGCAGCGCCGCTGCTGGCCCGGGGCTGATGGCCTGGCCGGCGTTGGGGTGGTCTTGGAGTCCGCTTGGGGCCGCACGGGAGTGCACGGAGCCCCCGTGTGGTCCACCCTGGACCGGAGGTGGGAGTTGGGTGTAGAAGGGGGGAGCCCCCGAGGCGGCAAAGCCCAGGAGCTCTGCCACCCGCTCTAGCAGCACGTCGCCACCACCTTCCAGCAGCCTGCACTGCAGTAGCTCTCGGGCCACGGTGAGCGCGGCCCTCGAGTTCGCCTGCTCCCGTCGGGTGTACGACGCCATGGCCGCGGCATGGTGGGAGGCCCTCGCCGCCGACCGCGCCTGCCGCATCGTGAGAGCTATCGCTGCCTGTCCGCGCCGCCTGCGGCCCGCAGCGCCCTGCGGACCGCGAGCTGCCCGGGGCGTGGGGTTGCCCAGAGCGAGCGGTTCTGCGTGGGCGGGCCAGGCCGCCTAGGGATCGGGGTTGCCTGCCTGGTCGCCGGGCATGATGATGACGACGCGACAGGACGTGAAGCGGCAGAAGGTGGATTCTGGCGCACCCCTACCTGGCGCGCCAAATGTCGGATTTCGGGTTCCGGCAGACCCTCTAGGTTCGAACTCTGGGGTGCGCACGGAGATCTAGCCTTCTACTGCCTGCGCCTGGCCGCCTCGCCTGGATCTAAGCGATCAAAGGAACAACACAAGAGACACAGATTTTATACCGGTTCAGGCTACCATTGTGGTGTAATACCGTACTCCAGTGTGTGGTGTGGTGGATTGCCTCTTGGGCTAATGATGAACAATACAAGGGAGAGCAGCCTCGCATGGGTCTGTTCTAGGCTGGCGCGATGAATTACTAGGGGGAGTTCAGTCGCTCTCTCTACTGGTTTCCTGGTGAGGATCCCATTGCCCCTATCTTGTGGTGGCTAGTCCTATTTATAGGCAAAGGCCCTGAGCCTCCTCCCAAATATTGAGCGGGAAGAGCGCCAACAATTGGCCATTTTGAAGGGGAACATCTAGTACCACTTATCCTAACTAAAGTTGGTCCTCGCCTGCTAAAGGCTCTGGTGGTGACGCCGGCTTGGGCTCCACGATGACCTCCGTCCGGCCGTTCTGCTGGTCTTGGTCTTGTTGCACCGAAATGGATGCGTTTGCTCGATGCTCTCGCCTGCGCTTGCTCCCTTTGCACCAAAGAGGAAACAGAGGACACTGCGCGGCCTGGCGCCCGCCTGGCGCCCTTGGTCGTCATGGCTTGCATCATGGGCACCTCGTGAGGTACCCCGCCTTGATCTCTCCGCCTCCTCGCGAGCCAGGATGACGAGGCCATGCCTGAGGAAGCCTCTTGTCATCCGCCCCGCGAGGCTTGGCCCCTCGCGAGGGTCTTGAGCTCGTGCTGATGAAGATGGGCCATGCTGGGCCGCCCCTTGAGCCATGCTGCAGGACGCAGGCAGGTAAGTCTGGGGACCCCCGTTCCCAGAACGCCGACAGAGGATTCTAACAATGTGGGGATAGGAAATAGACAGGAATATGATAGGAATGCACGAGCAAAACAGAGAATTTAAAAACACCGGATTTCTGCCAATTTGGGTGTTTGATTCACAACAATTGGAAGATCACAGGATGCAAAAAAAGCATGGTGAGATTAAGTCAAACCAGAAGAAAATGTACAGTTATAATGCTATTATGCTACTATCTCTTAGTCTTGTGCTTGATGAATAAGAATATGAAAAGGAGGAGAAGTGGAAATTAGAATTCCTATGGTCTTTCTTTCAAGGAGACACTAAAGGAACAAATCCTACAGTTTTCCTTTGCTCCATTCCTTTTCACCAACTTCATGAAAAGTAGTACCATAGGAAACTTTCCAATTCCTATGTTTTTCATTCACTTTTCCTTTCAAGCACTGGCGATTCTAGTAGGCAGGCTTGAGCAAGGAAATCCTACACTAAAAAAATGTTTTTGTGCTACTTCTATTACTTTGGACCCAGGCCACTGCCATACTAGCTAACCTCCCAGGCCCATTGACAAATGCACAGCTCAAACACGCAGAGATAAATAATGATGGCATTCAAGAGAGTCCATCACGGATAGCTAAGTTGCCTGGTACCTCACTGCTTGTCATATAGTAGGATAAAATAATCGTATTTCCAGTTACTACGAGTGCTCAATGGACAATATATATAACATGTAGAGTAAAAAAGAGATGCAACAGTGTGCAACCTCTTTGGCGAAGCCATGTCGATCTCAGCATGATTGGGTTGGCCCGTGAGGATGCTCCGGCTGACTTTGCTGTCGGTGGAGGGGAAGAAGATCTTAGGCATCTGGAGATGGAGCCCGAGGTACTGCTCCGCTGTGATGGAGGGTTTCGTCGTTGGAGCAGCTCCGGTGAGTTGTACGATGTCGAGGCTGAAGCAGGACAAGAGAGACAACGAACAACGTTAACCTGAGTGGATTTCTAATAGCATCTCCAATACATGACATAAAATACATAACCACAAAGTGCGAGATGTAAAATACATCAGCTGCTCATCTCTGAACTTAACTGTCGAAACTGAACTTAACTGTCGAAACTAAATTTTGCTGTCGAAACTGAATTTTGCTGTCGAAATTGAATGCACTAGCAAGGTGAGGCTACACGTCAGTCGACTGACTTTTTCATCTCTGGTCAGTCGATTTTGCAGCCATTGGATACGAAATCAAGGGCCTGCGGTTCATCTTCAACCTCCACCCCCTGAGCCGCCAGCCACCACCGGCCAAACAGCAGCCCCCCACCGCCCGCGGCCGGCGATACGCCACCCCGCCCGCCCCGAAAACACTCCCCACCGCCGGTCCACC
>NC_041391.1:621155193-621157751 GCF_002162155.2 Triticum dicoccoides
CCGAGCTTTTTCTCCGGTGATCCCTACGCCACTGCCCCGCCAACGCCGGCGACCACCGCCCCCATCCTGAACCCTAAGATAGATAGTGGGGTACCTCTCTGGCGATCCCCCCTCCCCGCTGCGGCTGGTTCTTCCTTCACCCCGGCGAGCCCACCCCTTGAATATCGACTGACCCAAAAGTCGATTCAGTCGACTGAAGTGTAGCCAAATCGGAGCAGCATCGCAAGCAAGAGCGAGAGCAAGAGCAGCAGCGCGAGGAAGAGCAATAGCAAGAGCAGACCAGGCAGGGGACCGAGAGCAAGAGGAGAGCAGCAGAAGCTCCTACTGATGTGGACATCGCCGCCGAGGGAGCGACACCATGGAGGAAGTGGCTGGCGACGCCGCCGTGGATGGAGCCGCGCCGTGTCGGCTCGGGACCGAGCGCCGGCAGCACCGTGAGATCGAATCAAGAAGAAAATGTGGCGATTAGTGTACAACCTCTTTGGTGGCGCCGATTAGGACGCAGCTTTATCCGAGGAAACGGTGATGATGATGCTCTTTCGGTGGTGCAAGTGAAGACGGCGGTGTGGAATAGAGGTGGTGCGGAAGACGAGGGGAACATCGGGGCAGCTCCTTGGAGGTGGAAGACGGGGTGGCTGAACTGGCGGGACGATGAGCTCGACGACGGATCCTCATCCGTTACGGTGGATGAGGGACGTCGAGGTGTTGCTGTGGACGATGTCATCAGGGAAGAGGCTCCGGCTGGGTGGCGGACGGAGCAGGGTGTGGGGTTTCGTCGCGGGTTTTTGCGGCCTCGGTGTACGAATGGGTGGGCAGATGGGATGGCAATGGGGAACCATGTCTTAGAGACGCGCTTGTCCAAAATGTGGGGTAAGTTACGAAAGTACCCCCCCCACACACACACACACCGATTTGAGGCGGTTCTTTCGGTTCAGGGGTGCCACGGGCATTTCACGTGTCAAGATTTCACAGGAGGTGGGAGTTTTCGCGTGCGTTGTAATTTCGGAATAGCAAGGTGTGGGTTGAGATGGAGGGAGTTTTCGGAGCACAACGAGACAAAGATATATCTTAAATATTTCTGGCTAACAACGCGCGGGTTGAAGAGGCGGGAGTTTTGCAGCACGATAGACAGACACACTAGCTTCAATTTTCGGCATAACAAGGCGCGGCTTGAAATTTCGGAAGAACAAGCTTAACGTGTACCCAAAAAAAGACAATTTGCACCTCAACACGCACAACACACACGCAAACACCATTTAGACTAGACTAAGGTACACGTCCATTGCACGCATGAGATTTGGCAACCAAATTATGAATAAATACCACATTATAGCATGCAAGCTTTGAGTCATATATGCATGATGTAGATGTTTGTTTAATTCTTATAGTTCATTTCATTCAAAATCATCTAGTTTTTATAAGAAAGCTAATTTATTTTAATATTCATGGAATTGTGCGTTGTAAGACATAAAGTAAAAACAAATAACGGCAAATCATGTAGAAAAACATTTGGGAAATTATGATACGGAAGATTCTAGAACAAATAAGAAGTGCTTGTGTTTTGATGTTTGTGCATTATGCTTAAGTTCAATCATGGAGTCTTCTAGATTATACATGTGGCGAAATCTGGTGGAATCTAGATGATATCCAACAGCCAATAGTGCTCAAATTTGCCATCTTTGGACCATCGGATTCGCCTCATCCAACGACCATCTTTCAAAGTTAAAGCTACCCGCACACAATATAAAAAAATATATAATATAATATATATAGGGGTCTAGATATAGATATGTGATGCGAAAGCCGCCCATCATCTCCAATTAGAATAGTGTGTCCATGCACGGATGTGACGTGGCCAAATGATGTCTGCCATCGGTATCTCAAATTCAAATCAGTCTGACCTTGTTCAATGTGTATATATTACAACATGCTCATTTTCCAAACCACACCGTGCAGATCTCCGTTATATTCATGCATGCATGGGTTTCAAACATCAGGAGCTCTTATTAAAATATTTGAATACAACTTTACATTGATTATGACCTCACCTATTCTTTTACACCCACACAGTAGTATTCTCTTTATAATTGTACCACTAACTTTCTCTCGTGCATGCATGCACACACACTACCAGTTGGCATTATCCATCGCACGCATGCATTCTTTTTCTTCAGGTCGGTCTCCCATGAAGGCACACACCCACACACATCCCCCTCTCCATCATATCGGGCATTCTTTATCTCTCACGTGCATGCGCAACGATCGATGTTCCTCTATGTATGTGTGTATATAGCTAGGTCTTTCATAGTTTTCCACACAAACCGATCAATCGATATATCCAGTGAGGTCTCACCCTCTTTCCCACGTCCACATCGATCAATCTATACCTCTCTATATAGGATTAACATATATAGCTAATACACCCACATTAATTATATATCCAACGTCCCCCTCTCATCATCCATGCCTTCCGCTTCATCTCTCAGACGCATGCACAATGGCGAAGACAGGGGGCAGTAAGGGCCCTGCCCCCTCCCCCCTAACATCACTATATATCG
>NC_041391.1:621157761-621185647 GCF_002162155.2 Triticum dicoccoides
ACTATATATCGAGGCTAATATGAATGTGATCATTAGACAATTGCTGCTAAAAAGGTTTAATTTCATGAATTGACCCTCCTCGTAAAGGATTAGCAATGCTTGGCCCCCTAGCTCATTTATTTTTCATGGCTCCGCCACTGCGTGCAACAGCGCACGTGTTCGCCCCCTCTCTCTAAATATCGATCTCGCACTTGTGCATTCCTTCATAGTCTCCCTCCACTCGGCCCCTCGCACCATCTTCTAGCCCCCCACCGGATTTTGCCACATGTACAATCTAGCAGACTCCATGGTTGAACTTAAGCATAATGCACAAACCTCAAAACAACAGTGGTTCTCTTTTGTTCTAGAATCTTCCATATCATAACTGCCCAAACTTTTTTTCTAGTTGAATTGCCATTATTTGTTTTTACTTTATGCTTTACAACGCACAATTCCATGAATCATAAAATAGATTAAGGGCTTCTTTGATTCAAAGGATTCTCAAAGGAATTTTGGAGGATTCTAATCATTAGGAATTTTTCCTATCTTGGTTTTTCTGATTCGTAGGATTGTAAACCATAGGAATTTTTCCATATGATTCATTTGCACTAGATTTCATAGGAATACTTCCCATCCACTCAAACCTATTTGAAAGAATTCTGCGTTTTTTCCATGCACAATCAAACACTCGTACAATCCTGTAGGATTTAAGACGACATTCCACTATAATCCCATGTTTTTCCTATTCCCGCGTTTTAGCTTTTTTATAAAAACTAAGAGGGTGCTTGGATCTAAGGGACTTATTTTAGTCTGACTAAAAATAGTCTCTTTAAGAGACTAAAGTTCCAAGCACCCCTGACTAAAGAGGGGCTAAAACTAGTCTTAAGAGTAATTTTTTTAGTCAGGGGTACCCCTACTAAAATGTGGATTAGTCCTCTCTCTCCTCATTTAACTCCTCTCCTTTAACACGGGCGAGTTCTGGATTGGAGGGTTTGGAGGATAATAAATTCTCATTAACTTGATTTTAGTCTCCTTAGTATTTGGATCCAAGCATGGATGAGGCTAGCATGTTTTAGTCTCACTACTTTTAGTCATGCAACTAAAACGTATCCAAGCACCCTCTAATTGATTTTGAATGAGATGAACTATAAGAATTAAACGAAGGGATACATCCGTCATATATGACTCAGAGCTTACATGCTATAGTGTGGTATTTATTCATAATTTGGTTGCAAAATCTGATGCGTGCAATGCACGTGTACCTTACTAGTACTTCGAGTATGTGCAAAACACGTAAATTAGAATACCAATGGCACGCTACACAGTGTCTCTCTTACTTTTCATGAAGCCACGTGGCACATGTGGAGGCGTTGTCACGACCTCCTTGCATGGATTGATCACAGTGGCGTGCTGCTGGTTCCAGAAGAATGTACTCGTCCTCCCTGAGCCATACTGGCGGTACATGCACGAAGCAAAGATGTGCACGCATGCCACGTACGCGCTCATTCCCTCGCATGCACACGCGGGTACACGGGCGGACGCAATTTTGTACCAAGATCCACCCCATGTGATAATTTGACGCATGTAAAGTCATTCACTTCATTGATGGTCAATTAATACAGCGCATGCAAATTGAGTGGACGTGAGGGTGGAAGAAAGACATTATTACTCCACTGCGCGCATGCGAGTAGTTAAATCGTGAGTTGCTAGTAGTACTTCCATTGGTCTCCTTCGTAGTTTGTGCCAATTTTTGATAGTAACATAATATTTACGCATTTGAGCAGTGTAGTACTTCAAATTTATGTTCCGCTAAACTCATCGGGAGCCGTTTCGGGCCTCGAAACCAAAACCATCAATTAAGCTTTACCTTGTTCCAATCACATTCGAAAGCCTACTCACACCTACTAGTAGGTACCAAACCTGAACGTGTTCCCACTATGCAGGTATTAGTAGTAGTGCTAGTACTTAGGTTATGAAAAGGGGAACTACCTAACCGAAAATTAGTCTACCTTTCCTCCTCATAAGTGCTTCTTCTTTGTCCGTCGTTGCCATGGCCGGTGAGCAGAGCTCTAGGTCGAGAACTACTCGTAACAAGGGAGCGGCAACCCAGACTGCGAAAAAAGAGAGAGGGCTCGCCGCCACACAGAGACCTCGAAAGATCTCTCACGGGCAGGCGATGGCTCCCAGAAGCGCCCTAGCCGTGGAGGCGAACATGCCGAACCGGTGGAGCTGGAGTCATTATCCCTCGATGGCATGCCCGATCAGCTCAATAAGCACCTCAATAAGCAGAAGGAGTTCATCCAAGGCTTGATGGAGTTGCTGAAGGAGAGCCTCGACGACATGCCCGCTGAGCTTAATCAGCACGGGGAGTTGACCACTGGCTTGGTGATGCTACTGAAGAAGAGCATTGCCTCGGAGAAGAAGGCGACCTGCGAAATCCTGCGACTTCAGGAGGACAAGGTGAAGCTCTGCCACTATATCGACCTATTGAAGGAGAAGAACGCCGGCTGGAAGAACCTGCATGAGAATAGTAGTTCCTCGATGAACCTGCAGGAGGAGTTGGCGAAGGTCCGCATCGAGCACCCGGCTGCTGTCAAGGTACGTAATGCGACGGTGGAACAGATGATGAAGGCTCGCGTCGAGAAATCCCGCGTCATGGACAGAATGAAGAAGATGGCGGAGGAGACGCACAATGAGATGGAGGTCGTGGAGGTGATGAAGAAGTAGTTACGACTCTGCGACGAATTAGATCATTTGGGGTGATAATCTTCCTTCTTCTTTTGCTGCTGTGTTTCATCTTTTGCTTCGGGTGTTTCGCCGCATGTGTCACGTTCTCTGCGAGGCATGAATAGAACAATGTTTTTTTGAGGGAATGAATAGAACAATGCTAACAATGAGATGACTAGCAAATTAGATCCTTTTTTATCGCCATATGGCACTAGGCTGCCGTGTTTCGTGCTCCTCCGTCGCAGTACTACTCCAGTGGAAAACTTGAGTATACCGCACGGTTCTTTGCTCCTCCTCGATCAGGTCGTCGGTGCATTTATACGAGCAGTCAAATCACAAGGCCCCGCCTTCCAACAGTAATGAGCCGTAAAATCACAAAGGCCCTCGCCTCTCATGAAACTGACCAAGCTAGACTGCCCTGCCCTCTAGCCTTTTAAAAAATGTATACTTTTGTACAGCAGTAGTATCGATGGATTGCGCCATGGAGCAAAACTTGAAATAAAAAAAAGGTGGTACATATAGAGAGTGCTTGAGGGAGTTCCGGACTAGGGGGTGTCCGGATAGCCGAACTATCATCATCGGCCGGACTCCAAGACTATGAAGATACAAGATTGAAGACTTCGTCCCGTGTCCGGATGGGACTTTCCTTGGCGTGGAAGGCAAGCTTGGCAATACGGATATGTTAATCTCCTACCATTGTAACCGACTCTGTGTAACCCTAGCCCTCTCCGGTGTCTATATAAACCGGATGGCTGTAGTCCATAGGACAAACAACAATCATACCATAGGCTAGCTTCTAGGGTTTAGCCTCCTTGATCTCGTGGTAGATCCACTCTTGTAACACACATCATCAATATTAATCAAGCAGGACATAGGGTTTTACCTCCATCAAGAGGGCCCGAACCTGGGTAAAACATCGTGTCCCTTGTCTCCTGTTACCATCCGCCTAGACGCACAGTTCGGGACCCCCTACCCGAGATCCGCCGGTTTTGACACCGACATTGGTGCTTTCATTGAGAGTTCCTCTGTGCCATCACCGATAGGCTCGATGGCTTCTTCGATCATCATCAACGACGCAGTCCAGGGTGAGACCTTCCTCCCCGGACAGATCTTTGTATTCGGCGGCTTTGCACTGCGGGCCAATTCGCTTGGCCATCTGGAGCAGATCAAAAGCTACGCCCCTGGCCGTCAGGTCAGATTTGGAAGTTTGAACTTCACGGCTGACATCCGCGGGGACTTGATCCTCGATGGATTCGAGCCACAGCCGAGCGTGCCGCACTGTCACGGCGAGCATGATTTAGCTCTACAGCCAGACAGTACCCTGGAGGCCACACTTGAACCCGCTCCGATCTTCAACTCGGAGCCGGCTGCGCAGGTCGAGGACGGATGGCTAGACACCGCCTCGGGGGCTGCAACCTCTACGGCGATAGAGCCGAACACTGACCTTGTCCCTCATGAAGCTCGTGACTCCGAGGCGTCGGACTCCTTGCCATACTCCGAACCTCCCGCGCCCCCTTTGATCGAACCAGATTGAGCGCCGATCATGGAGTTCACCGCAGCGGACATCTTTCAACGCTCACCTTTCGGCGACATCTTATGTTCGCTAAGCCCTAGCCGGACTGCGGTCAGGACGGTTGGCATGCGGACGACGAAGAAATTCAAAACCCACCCACCACCCACTTGGTAGCCACTGTCGACGATTAACCGACATGCTAGATTACGACTCCGAAGACATCGACAGTATGGACGACGATGCCGGAGACGACCAAGAACCAGCGCCCACCGGGCACTGGAAAGCCACCTCATCATATGACATATACATGGTGGATATCCCAAAGGATGGGAATGGCGAAGGAACAGCGAAGGATGAGCCCTCCAAGAAACAGCCCAAGCGCCGGCGTCAGCAGCGCCGCTCTAAATCCCGCCACAACAAGAATGAAGATTCCGGCACCGGAGATAATAATACACCGGACAGTGCCGAAGAAAACCCACTCCAGCAAGATCTAGCGCAGGAGGACGGAGACGCCAGCCCTCATGAGAGAGCGGCAGAAGAAGAGGTAGAGGATTATATGCCTCCCTCCGGAGATGAGGCAAGCCTTGACGACGATGAATACGTCATGCCTGAGGATCCCGTCGAACAAGAGCGTTTTAAATGCAGGCTTATGGCCACGGCGAACAACCTCAAGAAAAAGCAGCAACAGCTTAGAGTTGATCAAGATCTGCTAGCCGACAGATGGACTGAAGTCCTCGTGGCCGAAGAGCATGAGCTCGAACGCCCCTCCAAAAGCTACCCTAAACGCAAGCTGCTCCCCCGATTAGAGGAGGAGGCGTATGAACCCGCATCACTAGGAGACAATACGGCTGATCGACCACCCCGTGGTCGCGATAGAGAGGCCTCTAGGCCCTTCACTAGACCCGTACCCCGGCATCGCTCGAAAAGCACAAGGCCACAGGGGAACGCTCCGGACTTGCGAGATATATTGGAGGAGAGGGCATGACAATCAAGATCGATCTATGGATCGCGTGGGCGCCCCATGATACGTGACGATAACCGTCGCGCCGGACACAGTAAGTCCGGCCGGGCCGAACAAAACAGACAAAGCTCTTTTGAGCTCCGTCGTGATATCGCCCAGTACAGAGGCGCCGCACACCCACTATGCTTCACAGATGAAGTAATGGATCATCAAATCCCCGAAGGGTTTAAACCTGTGAATATTGAATCTTACGATGGCACAACAGACCCCGCGGTTTGGATTGAAGACTATCTCCTTCACATCCACATGGCCCGCAGTGACGATCTTCACGCCATCAAATATCTCCCCCTCAAGCTTAAAGGACCAGCCCGGCATTGGCTTAACAGCTTGCCAGCAGAGTCAATTGGGAGTTGGGAAGACCTGGAAGCCGCATTCCTCGATAACTTCCAAGGCACATATGTGCGACCACCAGACGCTGATGACCTCAGCCACATAATTCAGCAGCCAGACGAATCGGCCAGACAATTCTGGACACGGTTCTTAACCAAGAAAAACCAAATCGTCAACTCTCCGGATGCGGAGGCCCTCGCGGCCTTCAAGCATAACATCCGCGACGAGTGGCTCGCCCGGCACCTGGGACAGGAAAGCCGAAATCCATGGCAGGCCTCACATCACTCATGACCCATTTCTGCGCGGGTGAGGACAGCTGGCTAGCACGCAGCAACAACCTCAGCAAAAATTCTGGCAGTCCGGATATCAAGGACCGTAATGGCAGGTCGCGTCGTAACAAAAACAAACGCCGCATTAACAGCGACAACAGTGAGGATACGGCAGTCAATGCCGGATTCAGAGGCTCTAAACCCGGTCAGCGGAACAAGCCATTCAAAAGAACTACTCCAGGTCCGTCCAATTTGGACCGAATACTCGACCGCTTGTGCCAGATACACGGCACCCCCGAAAAGCCAGCTAACCACACCAACAGGGACTGTTGGGTATTCAAGCAGGCAGGCAAGTTAATTGCCGAAAACAATGACAAGGGGCTGCGTAGCGATGACGAGGAAGAGACCCGACCGCCGAACAATAGAGGACAGAAGGGTTTCCCCCCACAGGTGCGGACGGTGAACATGATATACGCAACGCACATACCCAAAAGGGAGCGGAAGCGTGCACTCAGGGATGTATACGCGATGGAGCCAGTTGCCCCGAAGTTCAATCCATGGTCCTCCTGCCCGATCACTTTTGACCGAAGGGACCACCCCACCAGCATCCGCCACGGCGGATTCGCCGCATTGGTCTTAGACCCAATCATCGATGGATTTCACCTCACTAGAGTCTTGATGGACGGTGGCAGCAGCCTGAACCTGCTTTATCAGGATAGAGTGCGCAAAATGGGCATAGACCCCTCAAGGATTAAACCTACCAAGACGACCTTTAAAGGCGTCATACCAGGTGTAGAAGCCAATTGTACAGGCTCAGTTACACTGGAAGTGGTCTTCGGATCCCCGGATAACTTCCGAAGCGAGGAGTTAATCTTCGACATAGTTCCGTTCCGCAGCAGCTATCATGCCCTGCTCGGACGTACCGCGTTTGCAAAGTTCAACGCGGTGCCGCACTACGCATACCTCAAGCTCAAGATGCCAGGCCCTCGAGGAGTCATCACGGTCAACGGAAACACTGAACGTTCTCTCCGCATGGAGGAACATACAGCGGCTCTCACGGCAGAAGTACGATGCAACCTCTTAAGGCAATTCTCAAGTCCGACCGTTAAGCGGCCGGACACAGCTAAGCGCGCCCGTAGTAACCTACAACAAGACCACCTGGCACGTTCCGAGCACGCGTAGCAGTGCGGCCCCAACCCCAGCCCCTGTAAAACGTCAAGACAGGTCCTTCGCGTACACCATTACGCTCTGAAGATACCATGGGCATGGGGAGAGGGGCACGACCACGATAGGCCCAGACTGCGGCTCAACCACACCAGGGGCTCTCAAGTGTGTCGTTCTTTTTTTTCTTTCCTTTTTCCTTTTTATTTTTTTTCCCACAGGACTCCGTTCGTCAGAGGCCCTGTCCGGCAGCAGACATGCCGAACTCACGATGCAACAGCCAGGGAAGGAGAAAGGCTACAATGAATATCCAGGTGGTCTCCATTACGAGCATTAAATCTGTTTTATGCACCATTCCGCAGCCTACCCCTGGAGGGGGACATGTTTAACAGTCCCATCCCTTGCTTATCGCACCATTTGTATCGTTCTGCACTTACAGCAGTTTTTCTTGAATAAAGTAATGCGGCACCTTTTTGCTTCCAATTGCATTTCTTTCTTATACATATGTTCATCTATGACATGTTGCATCCATACATTTTGGTATGGCTAAATACACCAGGGGCTTACGTTTCCCGCATCATGGTGTGATAAGTCCGAACACTTTCACAAGTGTGGCACCCCGAACTTATAGCATTATATGCATCGGCTCCGAATCATGTCTTGGGTCAATAGTTGGATTTTCCTGGCTCCCATGTTTTGGTACCTTACGTTCCGTTGTATCGGCTAAGGTAGCACTGGGAGAACCACTGCGATTGCGCCCCAGTTGAGCTGGGTTAACGCCTCAGTGGAGAAAGCTAAAACTGACCGTCATGATGAGGCTAGAGCTGGTCGCTGTTCGAGAGGTTTTTTGCGAGTCCTTAAAGACTTATGCCGCTTAGAGCGAGGAGCCGACTTAGTCCGGCCCAAGCGTGGATAGCGCCCCAAATTCGGCCTTCCGAAGACTAGGGGCTTCGCTGAAATTTAAAATTATAGAATTCTATGGCTAAGTGAGAGTGTTCAAGCATTATAAGTCCGGTTGCCTTGTTCGTTGTGTTGAGCGCCTCCCTAGATGGACCCAAATATGGGAACAAGAGTGCTCAAATTTATCCCGAACACCCCAGCACTCGTGGCATGGGGGCTGAAGCCGACGACTTGCCATCTCTCAGATTTGATAAACAGCCGCACAGAAGGTAATATTTTAAATTAAAATGCATTGCTTAGCGCACAAATGAACTAAGTTTTCAGCGCACAGGATAACAAAAGCGAGTCTACTCAAATATTACATCTTTGGAGCACTCACCTGAAATAGTGCGGGCGCCCTTCAGCACACTCTTATAATACATCTCGGGCGTGCGATGCTCCTTGCCCTCTGGTGGCGGGTCCGTCACGAGCTTCTGGGCATCCATCTTGCCCCAGTGCACCTTTGCACGGGCAAGGGCCCGACGGGCACCTTCAATACAGGCGGAGTGCTTGACGACTTCAACCCACGAGCACGCATCCACTAGCCGCCGCACCAGGCCGAAGTAGCTCCTAGGCATGGCCTCCTTAGGCCACAGCCGAACTATGAGGCCCTTCATGGCCTGTTCGGCCGCCTTGTGGAGCTCGACCAGCTGCTTCAGCTGGTTGCTAAGGGGCACCAGATGTCCGGCCTCAGCATACTAAGACCAGAAGACCTTCTCCGTCGAGCTCCCCTCCTCGGCCCGGTAGAACGCGGCAGCATCGGACACGCTGCGAGGAACATCTGCGAACGCTCCTGGAGAGCTCCAAATTTGGGTAAGCAACAGGTAATTAACACTCACATGCTTACTTTGCATGAAAAATGCCTTACCCGCTGCTATTTTCTTCAACGCCTCGATTTCCTGGAGGGCCTTGTAGGCTTCGGCCTTAGTGGCTTTGGCACTCTCAAGAGCCGTTGCAAGCTCAGACTCTCGAGTCTTCGAGTCACGCTCCAAGCTCTCATGTTTTTTCACGAGATCCTGGAGCTCTTGATGTACCTCTGCCACCCGCGCCTCCTGCTTCTCTCACTCGGTGCGCTCCGCGGCCGCATTGCGTTCGGCCGCGGCCACCGCCTCTTACAGGGTCGCCGACTCGTTAGTGGCCCCTGCAATACCCACGTTATCCTTGTCATTCTTTTTGCAACCAAAATCCTTTTCTGTAAGGTACAATTTTAATAAGGTGTTACTCACCTTCCTTGTCCTCGAGCTGCTTCTTGGCACGGCCGAGCTCGTTCTCGGACCGCTCGAGGCTTTCCTTCAAAGTATTGACCTCCGCAATCAGTGCGGCAGAGGTCAGCAGCGCAGCCTACAATCCCATATTGACATATTTTTTATGACTCCTGCGTATATCTTCTTAGATCCTCAGTCCAGCTTTTCTTTCCGAACACCGAACCGAGCATCAGGGGCTACTGTCTATGCGGTACTATTTTACATATATCAAAATTCTTACCTCAAAGCCTGTTAGAAGGCTACTGTAGGCTTCGGTCAGCCTGCTCTTGGCGAGCTGCACCTTCTGAATCACCGCACTCATAACAGTGCGGTGTTCCTCTTCGATGGAGGCGCCATTGAGTGCCTCCAGCAAGCTAGCCGGTGCCTTCGGTTGGGCGGAGGCTGCCGGCGTCACGGTCTTGCCCTTCTTACGAAGGGGCCGCCCGCCGGACTCCGGAGCCACTATGGGATCCGGAGCCGAGTCCGGTGCAAAGTCCGGGAGGTTGTCCTGCGACACCTCCGGGGCCTCCTCCTCCTGGCGGGTCCCTTCCCGGGATCCCACCTCGGCATCGTCCATGTCACGGGGGGTGGAGGCGGTCGAAAGAGAATCCATATCCGACGCACCTAAGGACCCGCTCGACGAAGCGGGAAGATCGTCCTTGGGCGGACTGCAGGGTTGTATGCGGCATTAGAAAGACATTGTGTGGCAAAAAAGAAAAACCATAAAGTTATTTGGGAGTCCGGATACTCATGATCTCACCAGGGGCTTGGCCCTTGGGGCCCAGTCTTCGTCGTCGTCACTAGCGTTGGCAGAGCAGTCCGGGGGAAGTGTTTTTCCCTTCTTGGACCCTTCGGCCTCCCTTGTTGGGGAGGCCTTCCTTTTCTTCTCTCCCCCCACTGGGGGAGAGGCTTTCTTCTTCTCCTCCTCACCTTGGTGAGAGGAGTCGGCCTCGGAGTCGTCATCCGATAGGACCTGAAAATGGGAACTCTTCCAAGTCCCCGTGGCCTTCTTCTTGGCCTTCTTCTCCGGCACCACGTGGGGTGCCGGAGCCAGCAGCCCCGTTAGACAGGCGTCCGCTGGGTCCTCTGGCAATGGGGCCGGACAGATAGTCTGTTCGGCCTTCGCCAGCCAGTCCTATCAAAGGAAAAGGGAGTTTAGATCCCGCATAGAGTCAAACTATGGAAAACGAGCGTTCCGTAAAGGACAAAATCACTTACCTCGTCAGCCGGACGCTGCGAGCTGAATCCGCGATCTTCGGTAGAGAATGCGGGAGCCTCGGCGCCCTTGAACAGCACCTTCCAGACATCTTCGTACGTAGTGTCGAAGAGCCCGCTCAGAGTCTGGTGCTGCGCCGGATCGAACTCCCACATGTTGAAACCCCATCGTCGGCACGGGAGAATCCGGCGGATGAGCATGACCTGTACTACGTTGACAAGCTTGAGCTTCTTGTCCATCAGCTTTTGGATACAGGCTTGGAGTCCGGTCAGCTCCTCCGAATCACCCCAGATCCGGCCACTCTCTTTCCAGGAGGTGAGCCGTGTAGGAATGCCAGATCTGAATTCGGGGGCCGCTGCCCAATCAGGGTCACGCGGCTCAGTGATGTAGAACCACCCCGATTGCCACCCCTTAATGGTTTCCACGAAAGTGCCCTCCAGCCAAGTAACGTGGGACATCCTGCCCACCATGGCGCCTTCGCACTCCGCCTGGCTGCCCTTCACAACCTTCGGCTTGACACTGAAGGTCTTGAGCCACAAGCCAAAGTGGGGCTGGATGCAGAGGAAGGCCTCGCACACGATGATGAATGCTGAGATGTTGAGGATGAAATTCGGGGCCAGATCATGGAAATCTAGGCCGTAGTAGAACATGAGCCCCCGGACGAAGGGATGAAGTGGGAAGCCCAGTCCGCGGAGGAAATGGGGAAGAAATACTACCCTCTCATGGGGCCTGGGGTGGGGATGAGCTCTCCCTCGTCGGGGAGCCGGTGCGCGATGTTGCTGGACAAATATCTGGCGTCGCGCAGCTTCTGGATCTGCCCCTTCATGATGGAGGAGGCCATCCACTTGCCTCCCGCTCCGGACATAGTTGGAGAAGGTTGAGGTGAGAAGTGCGGACTTGGGCGCTGGAGCTTGAGTTCGCGGAGAAGGATAAGCCAAGGAGGAAGAAGGCACAGGTAAAAGGGTTGGATCTTTATCCCCTTATATGGGCGGACAAAAACATGTGTCCCCATCGGCCTGGTAAAACTCGCTTATCTCCCAAGCGCCGCAATCAATGGCGCGGTTGGGTTACCCACGTCCGTATTGATGGGAATCCTGAAATAAGGGGAACATGATCTCTGCTTCGACAAGACGTGCCAAGGAAATAGCTTCGCTAAACGCGCTGAGGTGGTACAATAAAAACAATTCTAGTAAAGGCTTGGTAGTGGTGTGACGTCACGCCACAAAAAAAACGTCAGCAGATTGAACTTGTGTAATATTATTCTCTCTACGGTGGTGCGTGGAATTTATTTTTGCAGAGCCGGACACTATCCTAGTGTTCACAATCTTCTATAAATTATTCGGAGGAAGAACCCGCCTTGCAATGCCGATGTCAGGAACCCGACTCAATGCCACATCGATCTAGCATGTAACACCTCATATCACTTTGCGGCCTCACGCACGGTATTCCCACGGGTGTCGTCTTACCTTTGCCCGGGACCGTTTGCGCCTTTTGGCACACGTATATGATAGTGTCGCTAGCATCCATATGATAAGGAGCCCGGGCTGACATGGCTAGTCGTAAACCCAAAGTGGCACTAACTTACAGGGGCAGGCATCCGTGACCCAGCATCGAACGTGTCGGTCATCAGCGAGTGAATCCAGGCTGTAGCACTGGGCTAGCAGGACTCCGGAGAACCGGGCTGTAGCGGGCTAACAGGACTCCGGTATTCATCGCGTGACATTTCCCCGAAGGGACAGACACAGGAACGAAGAAGGACACATGCCGGCCAGCCTAAGTGTTCCGGAGCAGTAGCAAGCTACCATGGCTCAGTGGAAACACTAGGAGACATTTCCCGGTAAGAGAGGCTACTAAGGATAAACAACTAGATAGTCAGATCCCACACATACCAAGCATTTCAACAACATACACACAATATGCTCGATATGTGCAGATACAACATGGCATCACAACATGACTCTACGACTCAAGTAATTATTTATTAGGCTCCAAGGAGCGAGATATTACAAACATGGGTCTCATGACCCAACACTCAGAGCATACAAATCAAGCACAAGCGGAAGCTATCATGTCTGAGTACAGACATCTATAAATGAAAAAGGCTGAGAAGCCTGACTATCTATCAGATCCTGCCGAGGGCACAAGATCGTAGCTGAGGTATCAAGCTAAACGTCGAAGTCCACATGGAACTACTAGTGAGACTGAAGTCTCTCTGCAAAAACATAAATTAAGCAACGTGAGTACAAATGTACCCAGCAAGACTTACATCAGATCTATCTACATATGCATCATTATCAACAAAGGGGATGGTGGAGTTTGACTGCAGCAAGCCAGCTTTGACTCGGTGGCTATCCTGAACTACGACTGCAAGTAACTCTTTTGAGGTGGCGCACACGAGTCCACATATTCACCATATCAATACACCACTATGGATCCGCTCCCGTCTCCCTACGAGAACGCCATCCATAGCACTCACGCTTATCTTGCGTATTTTAGAGTATCCACTTTCACTTGTCTATGAACTGTACAAGGGGTCCACGTTTCCATATCCGAGGAATCCGGCTATTCGAATAGATAATAATAACCCTGCAGGGGTGTACTTCTTCACACACGCTCTCGCCACTTACCGCCCTGTACACGTCTTGTACCTCGGCAACCTTCAAGCGGAAGCCGGGCGAGGGAGTCGGCCACGACCTGACTAACCGAACAAGTCTCTAGTCCAGGTTTATCGCCTATTCGGGTTCCATCCGCAAGGAGATCCGGCCGGGGTGTCGCTTACGGCCCCAAACGATGTGTGCAGGGTTCCCAAGCCCACCTCGACGGGTGGATCTACGCTTGGTACACCGTGCCACTGTGCCTAGTCTGTCCCAAGCCCACCTGTACTGGGTGCCACTTGGTAGACTACTAACACTACCTACAAACACCAGAAACTAGTTGCAACTCCTGGACAGAGATCATGTTGATTAATAAGTCGAGAGGGGTCGAGTTACCGGAACCCAATGTGTGGTAGTAACTGGTCATGGATCACAAACACAGAACTCAGTTCCTGAGGACGGCTGCAATGAGACAACCCACCATGTACTCCTACATGGCCTCTCACCGCTACCTTTACCAAATCGTGTTCACACACTTAGCTCACACACAGTAGGACATGTTCACACGCCTCTGATTCATCCCCGATGAATCAGACCTGACTCAACTCTAAGCAGTAGCAGGCATGACAAACAAGCATGAATGAGTAGGCACATCAGGGCTCAAACAACTCCTACTCATGCTAGTGGGTTTCATCTATTTACTGTGGCAATGACAGGTCATGCAGAGGATAAAGGGGTTCAGCTACCGCAGCAAGTAACAGTTGAATCGTTGTTGTCCTAATGCAGTAATAGAGAGCAGGAGCGAGAGAGTAGGATTGTATCGGAATGAACAAGGGGGTTTTGCTTGCCTGGCACTTCTGAAGATAACATTGAGTCTTCATCAGTGTCAACGATCACATCACCGGTATCACGTCTATCGAGAGGGGACAAATACCGGCAACATAGAAGGGAACACAATCAATGCAATGCACAATATGATGCATGATCATGACATGGCAAAATGAATGTGTTTGAGCTAATGCAACTAGCAACAGATTAAATGAAGTTGGTTTGAATACAAGATTCAAATTTAAACTCCATATGTGATTATTCAAATGCCATTTAATTGATTTGTGCTAAACAGCAGCTATAAGTTGTTCTAACATGCATGAAAATGGTACAGATGGATTCCTTGAATTTTTCTGATAATTTTTCATATATAAATTATTTAATTTGGAGTTACGGTTAATTTTCTATGATTTATAGAAGTTTTAGCTATTTTCTGAAATTTCCTGAATAATATTAAATCCAGAAATGATTATGGCGTCAGCATGACCTCACCCTGACGTCATCAGGTCAACAGGGCGGGTCCAGGTCAAACCTGACGTGTGGGGGCCACACGTCAGTGACACAGGCCCTAATCCCGGTCAAACCCAGCGCTAACTGAGGTTTGACCAGGGGTGGGGCCCACAGTCAGTGGCCTAGGGGGTTGGTTAGGGCGTCATTAGCGCTAATTAAGCGTGCCACATCGGCAGTCGCCGGAGTATCGCCGGCGGCGACCAAAACGACGGCGGAGCGTTTCGGAAAAACGCTACGGGGCTCCATTTTGAGCGCGGTTTGTTGCTACGGCTTGCTGGCGTTCTTGCGCATCTACTGGTAGCAGCGACAGCAGTTGGGATGGCCTGAGTCGACGGCGACGAGCACTTCCGCGGCGGCCGGAGTTCGGGCACCCGCGGGTTTGGCGTTTCGGTGCGCGGGAGGGGGAGCTGGTTGGTGTGTTGGGCTCCTGGGGGCTTTATGAGCACGGTGGAGCACTCCGTCGTGGGCATGCGCGGCTATGGCCACGGCTGCGCCATGGCCGGCGGCGAGAAGCTCTCGGCCGCGACGGCATCGGTGTTAGAGGAAGAAATCGGGCCAGGGAAAAGGGGGAAACAGCACAGGAGCTCACAGCGGGTGTAACGGTGGCCTCGGCGAGCTCGGGGAGGCACCGGAGCGAGCGAAGCATCGAGGGCGATCTCCGGCGGCCGAGGTCGGAAACGGCGGCACTGGCAAGGCTTCAGGGCGTCCGGCGTTGCGTAGCTCAGCGAGGAGGTCGAGGACGACGCGGCGGAGCTTATGGAACTGGCGGAGGGGCGAGGGAGGGCTGGTGGCTGCGGCTATAGCGAACGGCGGCGACGGTCGCTCTCGGGTGCGTGCGAGAGAAAGAACAGAGGAGGAGATGGGGACGAGGGAGTGAGCGGGAGGGTTCCAGGGGTCGAGGCGGCGCCGAGGAGAAGGCGCGAGGCGTCGTGGTGGCCTCAGGCGAAGCAGACGAGCAGGGTGGTGGCATGGCGAGCTCGGGCGCGTGCGCCGAGTCTCTCCTCTGCCTACTGGCGCGAGGAGGAAGGCGACAGGGAGGAGGAGGTGGGCTGGGCCGCACAGTGCTGGACCAGCACAGGAGCTGGGCCGGCTCTGGTGGGCTGCACGGGTAAGGCCAGGTAGGCTTTGCTCTTTTTATTTCTTTTTCTTCTGTTTTGTTTTTATTTAATCTTTTGCCACTGTTTTGAAATAAAACAAATTCAAAGACAGTGACAAAATTCCCCTGAACATTTTATTTAGCACAATGGAATTATACCAAAGCACATAAAAATGTTTCAGTTATTTGAACATATATTCAGTAATATTTGGATATAAGTTCAAATTCAAAATAGTATTGATTTAAATTCAAAGTCTCAAAATAAATCCTTTTAAAATGTTCAATATTTTTGGTTTGGATCAAAACCCTTGCCAAAAATATTAAACATCTAAGAAGAACATTTTGGAACAATGAATGAGATTTTAGGGTTTTTGCCCTTCTTTTATTTAGGGTTTTGAGGCTTCCAATTTTCCTCAGTTCAGGTTTCAAAAATTTAAACATGATGCTCACATGAGGTCTAGCCTAGTGCATAACAGGACCAGGGATGTGACAACTCACCCCCACTAAACAAGAATCTCGTCTCGAGATTCAAGCATAGGGTAAGGTGAAGGGTAACGCAGACTAGTATAATCTTCACGATCCAGGGTGAACTTCAGTTGAACGTTGATTCATTCACCATCATTGCCTTGAAGTCTTGCCTTGAAAAACCCTGTCAACATGACATGGAGGGAAGAAGGAGACTCTAGAAGGGTCGATCTTCTCGAAGATCGAACAACTCACGGAATGAGACATAGGACCATCTCTCGGGTTGAGACACGAGATACACATCAAGAGGGGTGGAAAGAAACGGATGACGAAGGTTCGCTAGGTAGACAACAATTCCACACCTAAGAAGGTGGTAAACGATTGTCAACGTAGCGAGGAGTTGAGTTGCCATGATACCACGACGAAACATCGCTAGAGGAGGGTGATTCGTAGATTATTACCTTAAGTGGCAAAAAGAATTACCTTTGATATAGAGATCATTGAGACTCTCCATATCAGCCGAAGGCAAATCACAGCAATCGATTGGCGGGGGTCGGTAGAATGGCATACTCGGACTTGGATGATGTGGATTACCTTGTTGAAGACAACGTAATGGATGAATTTGCTTATCACCGGAGATGGAAGAGACCCATGGTAGAATGGCACATTGGCGGTGCAAGCTAGGAACAAAATGCAAATGCTGGGAATGATTCTGGTAACTGGGGAAAAACCCAACAACAGAGAGTGAATTCACTGTTTGAAAAGATCATAGCATTGCCGAGGAAACTGAGAGCAAACCCAGTTAGTGCCGATGATAACACCTAGCGCTTGTGCGTGCTCTCAAGAACTTGAGCATTTCCATATTCATCAAGGTTTTACCAACATCCGTGTCAAGGATCCTGGCAACACAACATACTACCATGATGAATACCGGTGGAAAGATGCAGATGCAAAGGAAGATAACGCTTTCTCAGATTTCATCTTAGTGAGGCCAAGGAAACAAAATCTGGATGATCGACTGAGAGACATTTAGCACTCCGCTTCTAATGTTCTCCTTGATGTGCTAGCGTAACCCATTCATAGATATGGTTTGATATCTAGAACATCAAGTAAAGGTCGGACTTCGGGAGCAATAGAATCCATAGGGAACAGTTACGGAGGTAAATCCTACGAAATCCTTATGGGGAGGTGGCCAACTTCTTCGATCAAGATACTATAATAATAGGTCTTTTGGCTTGGTGGTGCTGGCCACGACATCCACTTTACCAGTTATCGAGGGACCAATATTATAGTTCTTGGGGAAATGTTCCAACCATCATATCTGCCTGAGATTCAGATCTGGTTGGTGTCAGGATATTCCAGACTCACCAAGTCTAGAAAGAAAAATGAAAGTTTGCAACACAAATCGACGAGATGACGTTGCGAGATTCTCGGGAAATGAACTACGATAGCAAGCTCCAAAACATGAGTTGGTTCTGCTATAAACATGTGAACACGTTGTCCCAGACAAGCATGCCCACATGGTAGTCTTACAATAAAACACTACCGAGTTCTGGTTGGGAACCATCGGCGAGGATATCGAAGTTCTGTGCATGACCTAGGATTAGCACATCAATTCCTTTTCCTGAACAAATCAATCAGTGGCTTGGTGTGCTAGGGAATACATATGGAGTGGAGGTAATTAATCTACCAAACCATAGTATACTTTGCACATGCATGACTGACTTGGGACGATTCCACGGGAAGCAAAACTAACTTTCTCGAACCCACGGCGGCAACTTACATCAAATGCACGTGAATCAAAGAAAGTCACTTCTCTCATCCAGCATATACTTCATGAACGGGGCATGAAGAAAATGCCTATAAAAGTTTCCAACACTAGGTTGATGTTCAACATGAATCATGGGGGAGACAAAATGCTGCTGATGGCCTCAACAACAACTCATCGGAATTTCCATATCACTGGACTTCCACCATCATGTGAACACGGTGATAGCATTGGCCAGACCCAAAAGATATAATGGTGTATGCCCGAGGGATCAACCACGAGTAGGACAACATTACGAACATCGTTGGTTCTAACTTGATATGATGATAGCCCACACTCAAATCAAAGGATTGATAAGACAATAGGTCCAGCAACTGATCACAGGGACCAATCGATGAAGATATCATCTTTCTTCAACACACTTACACAAGAATATCCCTTTGGAACGAACTAAGTCAGGCAAGCTTTTATCCTCCAACCCTCCAAATTGTCGTTTAGCTTAACCAACTAGCTCAGGGATATCTAACACCGATTCTTGGAGAGAAGGTGGTTCACAAGAAACCAACTTGATCACGAGCTCAACATAGCGATCAGGTGACAACCTAGTGATACTTTCGAGAAGATATTCGGAAAATCACGAACCACCGGTATGTTACTAAACCCGAGAACAATCTTGCTTTTAAGGCAAGATGATATGATAAAAAGGGCGAGGGATTGCCAAAAATCCTAACTCATCAATCAAAGAGTGCACCAGGAAATAAGGACTAGGTAGCACAATCTATCTTAGAATGGTGATTCAATAACCAACATGCTAAGAATGAGAATATTGTCCATTTACTACCAAGCAACAGAGTTGCTAGCAGTATTGATTTCACACACCACGATGCACTTGTCGGCATTCCGGTTGCGATAACACAGGAACCGAGGAATGAACAATGATGGCAAGAAGTATCACTGTACCAAGAGTTCATAGGATGGTGTGCAATTCCTACCGTAGTCCCGATATAAAAGATGGTAATACTCCAAGGTAGAACAGAGCAAAAGCTGGATTGGCATTTTGATCTGCGGAGTACAATTGTTTTGACCCAATCCTAGATATGGATGAGGTACTGGAGTTTGTTTCTCCTAGTCATCCTGAATAGAATGGCTTGACAGACCACAAGAATAATAGGCATCGATGAACGATTGCACACATACTCTTGACTATCAATTGATAGACGAGGGTCAGAAGACAACTAACGAGGGACAACCCAAAGGAACATATGTTTTCTGAGTTGTGGATGCATAGATTAGTATGTCGAGCAGAGCTCAACATGTTTCTTCCGGATAACCTATGCGGAAAGGTTGAACTGGCAGAGTCACAATATATAATGGAGAACTCATCAAGAGCATTCTGGTTGTGATCGTTCAGTCCAACGAGGAACTTCTGCCATAAGTGGTTCACGGTATTTGGAAGAAGAAGATACCACGGACTCCAAGGGCTATCGCAAAGGTTACTAATATCCTAAAGGCGCTAGCAATTACTATCAACATGAAGTAAGTAGGGTGAATCTCGGGTTCAAAACCCAAGGAGTAGAATACCTACTACTAAGTAGCATCACGGGATGCTTTCGAGAATGATAGCCAGAATCATCACACTGGGAACACAAGGCACGACTGGATTACTAGGTGATCCCCTAAGACACCTAGGGTCATAATAATATCTCCAACATATATGTCAAGGTAACGGAGTACCTCAACTCACTGATTAGTGTGGTTAATCTGGCCCATGGGAACATTGAAACGGGAAGAAAGGATTTGCAAATGCATCAGACTACCTAGAAACCTGGGATGACTCGGACAGCATAACGGCTGTAAATGCTCAGAAAAGATTTGAGACATTCACAAAAATGGTGGCATAACCACTCAGAAGCACAATATCAAGGTTTCGAGATCAACAATTAACATACGGAAGTAGTAGGAACTGAACTGAGACTTAAATCCAACAATCTTATAAATCTACGGACTAGTAATACGTGATCCTGATAGAAAGAAGAGAAAGCCTAGTTTCTTAACCCCGTAGGAAAGATAAGATGACTCAGATCAGAAGGGCATGAGGTATAAGGAGTAAAAAGAGCCTTACGTTCCATCCCACAATCAATTCCCTTATATAGCTAAAGAATTTCTAGACTCAACTTCGACCAGTTTGGCTTGGTAATCCTACAGGCAGTCAAGCTCTGATACCAACCCTGTCAGGACCCCGACTCAATGCCACATCGATCTAGCATGTAACACCTCATATCACTTTGCGGCCTCACGCACGGTATTCCCACGGGTGTCGTCTTACCTTTGCCCGGGACCGTTTGCGCCTTTTGGCACACGTATATGATAGTGTCGCTAGCATCCATATGATAAGGAGCCCGGGCTGACATGGCTAGTCGTAAACCCAAAGTGGCACTAACTTACAGGGACAGGCATCCGTGACCCAGCATCGAACGTGTCGGTCATCAGCGAGTGAATCCAGGCTGTAGCACTGGGCTAGCAGGACTCCGGAGAACCGGGCTGTAGCGGACTAACAGGACTCCGGTATTCATCGCATGACATTTCCCCGAAGGGACAGACACAGGAACGAAGAAGGACACATGCCGGCCAGCCTAAGTGTTCCGGAGCAGTAGCAAGCTACCATGGCTTAGTGGAAACACTAGGAGACATTTCCCGGTAAGAGAGGCTACTAAGGATAAACAACTAGATAGTCAGATCCCACACATACCAAGCATTTCAACGACATACACACAATATGCTCGATATGTGCAGATACAACATGGCATCACAACATGACTCTACGACTCAAGTAATTATTTATTAGGCTCCGAGGAGCGAGATATTACAAACATGGGTCTCATGACCCAACACTCGGAGCATACAAATCAAGCACAAGCGGAAGCTATCATGTCTGAGTACAGACATCTATAAATGAAAAAGGCTGAGAAGCCTGACTATCTATCAGATCCTGCCGAGGGCACAAGATCGTAGCTGAGGTATCAAGCTAAACGTCGAAGTCCACGTGGAACTACTAGTGAGACTGAAGTCTCTCTGCAAAAACATAAATTAAGCAACGTGAGTACAAATGTACCCAGCAAGACTTACATCAGATCTATCTACATATGCATCATTATCAACAAAGGGGATGGTGGAGTTTGACTGCAGCAAGCCAGCTTTGACTCGGTGGCTATCCTGAACTACGACTGCAAGTAACTCTTTTGAGGTGGCGCACACGAGTCCACATATTCACCATATCAATACACCACTATGGATCCGCTCCCGTCTCCCTACGAGAACGCCATCCATAGCACTCACGCTTATCTTGCGTATTTTAGAGTATCCACTTTCACTTGTCTATGAACTGTACAAGGGGTCCACGTTTCCATATCCGAGGAATCCGGCTATTCGAATAGATAATAATAACCCTGCAGGGGTGTACTTCTTCACACACGCTCTCGCCACTTACCGCCCTGTACACGTCTTGTACCTCGGCAACCTTCAAGCGGAAGCCGGGCGAGGGAGTCGGCCACGACCTGACTAACCGAACAAGTCTCTAGTCCAGGTTTATCGCCTATTCGGGTTCCATCCGCAAGGAGATCCGGCCGGGGTGTCGCTTACGGCCCCAAACGATGTGTGCAGGGTTCCCAAGCCCACCTCGACGGGTGGATCTACGCTTGGTACACTGTGCCACTGTGCCTAGTCTGTCCCAAGCCCACCTGTATCGGGTGCCACTTGGTAGACTACTAACACTACCTACAAACACCAGAAACTAGTTGCAACTCCTGGACAGAGATCATGTTGATTAATAAGTCGAGAGGGGTCGAGTTACCGGAACCCAATGTGTGGTAGTAACTGGTCATGGATCACAAACACAGAACTTAGTTCCTGAGGACGGCTGCAATGAGACAACCCACCATGTACTCCTACATGGCCTCTCACCGCTACCTTTACCAAATCGTGTTCACACACTTAGCTCACACACAGTAGGACATGTTCACACGCCTCTGATTCATCCCCGATGAATCAGACCTGACTCAACTCTAAGCAGTAGCAGGCATGACAAACAAGCATGAATGAGTAGGCACATCAGGGCTCAAACAACTCCTACTCATGCTAGTGGGTTTCATCTATTTACTGTGGCAATGACAGGTCATGCAGAGGATAAAGGGGTTCAGCTACCGCAGCAAGTAACAGTTGAATCGTTGTTGTCCTAATGCAGTAATAGAGAGCAGGAGCGAGAGAGTAGGATTGTATCGGAATAAACAAGGGGGTTTTGCTTGCCTGGCACTTCTGAAGATAACATTGAGTCTTCATCAGTGTCAACGATCACATCATCGGTATCACGTCTATCGAGAGGGGACAAATACCGGCAACATAGAAGGGAACACAATCAATGCAATGCACAATATGATGCATGATCATGACATGGCAAAATGAATGTGTTTGAGCTAATGCAACTAGCAACAGATTAAATGAAGTTGGTTTGAATACAAGATTCAAATTTAAACTCCATATGTGATTATTCAAATGCCATTTAATTGATTTGTGCTAAACAGCAGCTATAAGTTGTTCTAACATGCATGAAAATGGTACAGATGGATTCCTTGAATTTTTCTGATAATTTTTCATATATAAATTATTTAATTTGGAGTTACGGTTAATTTTCTATGATTTATAGAAGTTTTAGCTATTTTCTGAAATTTCCTGAATAATATTAAATCCAGAAATGATTATGGCGTCAGCATGACCTCACCCTGACATCATCAGGTCAACAGGGCGGGTCCAGGTCAAACCTGACGTGTGGGGGCCACACGTCAGTGACACAGGCCCTAATCCCGGTCAAACCCAGCGCTAACTGAGGTTTGACCAGGGGTGGGGCCCACAGTCAGTGGCCTAGGGGGTTGGTTAGGGCGTCATTAGCGCTAATTAAGTGTGCCACGTCGGCAGTCGCCGGAGTATCGCCGGCGGCGACCAAAACGACGGCGGAGCGTTTCGGAAAAACGCTACGGGGCTCCATTTTGAGCGCGGTTTGTTGCTACGGCTTGCTGGCGTTCTTGCGCATCTACTGGTAGCAGCGACAACAGTTGGGATGGCCTGAGTCGACGGCGACGAGCACTTCCGCGGTGGCCGGAGTTCGGGCACCTGCGGGTTTGGCGTTTCGGTGCGCGGGAGGGGGAGCTGGTTGGTGTGTTGGGCTCCTGGGGGCTTTATGAGCACGGTGGAGCACTCCGTCGTGGGCATGCGCGGCTATGGCCACGGCTGCGCCATGGCCGGCGGCGAGAAGCTCTCCGCCGCGACGGCATCGGTGTTAGAGGAAGAAATCGGGCCAGGGAAAAGGGGGAAACAGCACAGGAGCTCACAGCGGGTGCAGCGGTGGCCTCGGCGAGCTCGGGGAGGCACCGGAGCAAGCGAAGCATCGAGGGGGATCTCCGGCGTCCGAGGTCGGAAACGGCGGCACTGGCAAGGCTTCAGGGCGTCCGGCATTGCGTAGCTCAGCGAGGAGGTCGAGGACGACGCGGCGGAGCTTATGGAACTGGCGGAGGGGCGAGGGAGGGCTGGTGGCTGCGGCTATAGCGAACGGCGGCGACGGTCGCTCTCGGGTGCGTGCGAGAGAAAGAACAGAGGAGGAGATGGGGACGCGGGAGTGAGTGGGAGGGTTCCAGGGGTCGAGGCGGCGCTGAGGAGAAGGCGCGAGGCGTCGTGGTGGCCTCAGGCGAAGCAGACGAGCAGGGTGGTGGCGTGGCGAGCTCGGGCGCGTGCGCCGAGTCTCTCCTCTGCCTACTGGCGCGAGGAGGAAGGCGACAGGGAGGAGGAGGTGGGCTGGGCCGCACAGTGCTGGACCAGCACAGGAGCTGGGCCGGCTCTGGTGGGCTGCACGGGTAAGGCCAGGTAGGCTTTGCTCTTTTTATTTCTTTTTCTTCTGTTTTGTTTTTATTTAATCTTTTGCCACTGTTTTGAAATAAAACAAATTCAAAGACAGTGACAAAATTCCCCTGAACATTTTATTTAGCACAATGGAATTATACCAAAGCACATAAAAATGTTTCAGTTATTTGAACATATATTCAGTAATATTTGGATATAAGTTCAAATTCAAAATAGTATTGATTTAAATTCAAAGTCTCAAAATAAATCCTTTTAAAATGTTCAATATTTTTGGTTTGGATCAAAGCCCTTGCCAAAAATATTAAACATCTAAGAAGAACATTTTGGAACAATGAATGAGATTTTAGGGTTTTTGCCCTTCTTTTATTTAGGGTTTTGAGGCTTCCAATTTTCCTCAGTTCAGGTTTCAAAAATTTAAACATGATGCTCACATGAGGTCTAGCCTAGTGCATAACAGGACCAGGGATGTGACAGCCGAAGACAACATGCGTGCCGGACTCGTCGTCATTGAAGCCTGGTTCAGGGGCTACTGAGGGAGTTCCGGACTAGGGGGTGTCCGGATAGCCGAACTATCATCATCGACCGGACTCCAAGACAATGAAGATACAAGATTGAAGACTCCGTCCCGTGTCCGGATGGGACTTTCCTTGGCGTGGAAGGCAAGCTTGGCGATACGGATATGTAGATCTCCTACCATTGTAACCGACTCTGTGTAACCCTAGCCCTCTCCGGTGTCTATATAAACCGGATGGCTTTAGTCCATAGGACGAACAACAATCATACCATAGGCTAGCTTCTAGGGTTTAGCCTCCTTGATCTCGTGGTAGATCCACTCTTGTAACACACATCATCAATATTAATCAAGCAGGACGTAGGGTTTTACCTCCATCAAGAGGGCCCGAACCTGGGTAAAACATCGTGTCCCTTGTCTCCTATTACCATCCGCCTAGACGCATAGTTCGGGACCCCCTACCCGAGATCTGCCGGTTTTGACACCGACAGCGCTCATCGCCAAATTATGCATATAGTACTATTAAAAAGGCTATCCACAATAATGGTGTCCAGCACAACCCACCCCTCAAATAAAACTAAGCACCATGGAATTCTTTGACAAAACTAAGCACCCTGAAATTCTTTGACAACTAAACTGCTGGCTATATGATGTTGGCCATATATATTGTACGTATATAATGTGAAGAAACGAGTGGTAGTACTATACCAACTAAAAGATGAAATGTAAGAAATACCAGTATGTACGTACTGAAGAGTTAAAGTAACAAGAAGAAGCATAACATAGTTCTGCTGGGGGCTCAGCACAACACACCCCTCAAATTAAATTAAGAACACCTGAAATTAAACTTTGCAACTATTCCAGTAGACACTGCATTAGAACCACCATGAGCAACGACACTGCCACCTTACTCGGAGTCCTCGTCCACGTCCTCGACTTCGTCCTTGTCCCTCTTCCTCTTGGCCGATACTTCTTTGCTTGAACCGCCAACTTGGCTGTTGCTCTTCATCCAACCCCTGTAGATATTGAAACCAAGGTAGTCATCCATTGCAGCGTAGTGGATGTGGTCTATATCTAGTACATTCCTCTACCATGCATGACGATGAAACGTGTAATGAGGTTTCTCTAGTTTACCGTACGAAGGATGAACCATGGCTCCTGCCAGGGTCAGCATTGAAGGCTGACGAGAGGACACCAGCCGATTCTTTTGGAGGTCGAAGGTGTTGCCTACAATGAGGCATATCCGACGCAGGACTTCTTTGTCGTTACCAAAGTCTACAGTAACGAATTTGACTAGGTTGCTCTCGAGGAAGTCCTTAAAATCCTGGCACTCAACATCGGCATGGCATATGTGGTAGACCAAGCATAAGTCATGCACGCAAACCTGGATCACGGCGGGCTTCTTCCTCTCTTCGTCCTTTAGATCCTTCTCTCGTCGCACGACTGTGGTGTACTCAACAACTAGCCCAGCGACCCACTCATCATTTGAGTCTTCGAACATGCGTCTGAAGCAAGAAAGGCATCCTTTCGCCGTCACGGAAGAATGGGTGTAGATGACGTCGAACTCATCGCCGGTGATGGTTCTAACCTTGTACTCACCGCCGATCGAGGAGATTTGGGACACCATGGATTTGGGAGGAGGGTTAGGATTAGTGGAACTCCCGTAATGTGAATGGACGGGACGACTAGGAGCGAACCGCCGTAGTATTAAAGGACGTGCGGGGACGAGTAGGAGTGAACTGCCAGCGTGCAAACGGCAAGGTAGTGGCTTTCCATTTGCCCATGATACGGGCTTCCGAGAGCCCTTGGGTCTGAGATCGAACGGTTGCATGGCGTGATTCTAGACCTATGGGTGAATATCCTATCCTGGAGGGTTATTATGCAAATTTTCATTAACTTAGCATGCGGCTGTTTGATCTTAGATCCAAGGGCTGCCAGCAGCCCGTATCATGGTCGCGCCTACCACGACCGTCGCGTCGCTCGCGTGCTTGCGCCCTTGGAGATTTAACACGGTGCGTTAGGCTATCTAATGTTGGCATGTCATACATAGTCATCACTTAGTCACTCATACTACAACAAGGTTGGCGATAAGGTTGGCTACAAGTGTATTGTTTTTTCAACTCTCTATCTCTTTCTTTGTACTCCCTCCGTTCCATAATATAAGAACGTTTTTGACACTAGTGTCAAAAACGTACACAGGGAGTACTAGTATTTGTTGCATTTGCCAAGGAGTGACCTCTTCCAATGAAATGGTGTTGCTAAGTTTGCTTCATTTAATTAGCTATAGGCTCAAAATTGTCTTTTCACCTAGGTACACGCGCTTAGCACCATTTCTTCCTTGGGTCACCAAACTAGTCTCTCTCTTCTTGATTAACTTGCCACATCAGACATTATGCCTATGTGGCAAGCTTAGGACATGTAGGAGCAAGTAAAAGTGTGTACAATAGTGCGCTTTACATGGCATTTTTGCATATGTGGAGGAAAGAGAGGCAAGGAAAAAGTGGAGGCTCTCATGCAAGAGCCAGCCTCTACTACGTGGTGGAGCATTGGGAGAGGCACCTGTATGGAGGTGGTCAGGAATCGGGCGACTCACGCCGGTCGTAGCGCCGCAGTTAAAATGATAATGGCAAGTCAAATCACGGGGCCCCACCTGTCCAGCAGTAACTCGCTGTCAAATCACACAGTGCTACGTTTGTAGCAGCCTACTCCCTCGTCTTCTCGCGTCTTTGTCGAACCGACTAGGCGGAACTGCCCTGCCACCTACCGCACAGGAAAAGACCCGCCCTCGACTTTTAAATAGTATACAGTATACTAATTTTGTATCCATGGATTGCACCCGCGCCATGGAGCAAAGCGTCTAGAAAACGGAGGTACACATGTACGGAGTATACAGCACGCCCGTCGCGTTCGCGTCGCACCCCAAATGGTCGGTCGGTCTGGCATGCTGGTCTCCGAATGGAACGCGCGTCATATTGTGTTTGCACACACATGTGGGACGGCAATTGAGAACCGACCATAGGCACACTCCCCGGCCCCGCAAGTCGGGTGACTTAATAAAAGAGGGAGACGAGTGATAGTACTAGAGAAGTGTTGTACTACGTTGGTGCCTGGACGATCCCTGCAAGACACGGAAGATCAGTTCATCCATGCACATGACCGGACTCTAGCAGACATGCCTGGATTGCCTATCGTCTACATATCGTGCAGGCTGTGTTGTACATGGCTGTAGTTGTGGTGAGAAATCTAAAAAAAGGTTTCTTGTCATCTCGCAAAATTAGGTGGCATGTGCTTCGGATCACTGCGAGGGTTAAACAGCGACAACTGAGTTGGGCTAGTCATTGGGGGCACATGCACGAACAATGACTACTCGGCTACCATCTAGGTCAAGCCAGCTATGTTAATTAGGACATCTATCGATGGACCCCTTTTCTACGAGTTTATCTTTAATTTGAGCTTTGTTCCTCCTCTAGTTTGTCCGTTGGGATTCATGTTGTCTCCTTTGGGCAGTGAGGTCAATGTTATGATTTCTTGTCATGTGGAATTTTTTTGTGTTATATGTTATAATCCGGCGCTTCAGATCAAAATGACGACAACTACGCCTCCGGGCCACGTGCATGAAGACTTCTCGACAGTCATTGACGAGGTCAAGCCGGCTCCGATAGACAAAAGAAAACTAGTACTACTCCACTATATAGGCAGGAGCCTCCGCGCTTGCTTGCTAGTGTTGCTCTCTTCACACTGTCTCGGCCTCTCCAGATCTAAACACGACAGCGGTGGCCACTCTCTCTCTCTCTCTCTCTCTCTCTCT
>NC_041391.1:621185823-621206996 GCF_002162155.2 Triticum dicoccoides
CAGATCCAGCCGGATCCTCTCCGTCGGGGAAGGTGAGAAGGTGCAACATTCACGCGGTCGTCCTCGGCGGCGGCTCTTACCCACTGCTGGGCGCGTCCCGATCAGCCTGCCTTGCCGTTCTCTCCCAAGCACCGCTGGCAACGGAGGGCCTCCGACCCCTTCTTCCTTGCTGCCGTAGTGTGGGCAGACCCGGCCTCCCGCCGCCCACCTAGCGACATCCCGGCGACCATCAGGTATAACTTCCTTCGAAACCGGCCTTGCTCTACTTCCCGAGCTCCTGACGTTGCTGCATTTGTATCTTTTACTATTTCTCATGCCCCCTCGTAGATAGGATCGATCAGCTGTTCGAAAACCACCTAATTGTTTTACGTTTAAGAGGTAAAACTAGTTCATGCACTTGAATCTAGTACTACTTGGTTCAAACAAGGAAGAAAGGGGGTGGGGGTGGGGGAGGATTTGTTACCTGAATCTAGGACTTGGTCGAAAGAGGAAATAATGGGGGCGAAAAGTAGCAGAGACTGGCTATCCAACTGGTCTCTAGGTCTAATAGGGAAATAAAGGGAAACGCAGTACAAACTCAATATAAACCCGATCAATTGGTTGAAAAAGGAAAGAAAGTGGGGACTGAGGGACAAGTCAACGAAGTAAGTCCAGCACTAGATTTGCTAGCCTCACACAGTATAAGGTGGCTATACCGAACAAAACTGGGACCAACCCAGATATCCTGTTCTGATGTTTGTTTCCCCGAGCCACTCTTATGTAATGCCACTGGTAAAATGTAGCAGTCACACTGTTAAAAGTAAGGACACGTTAAACCAATGTTGTTTTCATTGTAATGCCTCCAGTAATATGAATCAATGGCACTTCTTTACATGTCCTGCTAAAATTTCCCATTAAGATAAGTTGGTTCTTTTCGTTAGAAATGCAACTGTCTTGGTCCTCCTACTCTCCCGTGCCCAAAGTAATGTCGTATTTAACGGTTGTCATAGTTAATCCTAATGCCCACACTAATATCTAGCAATGCCACTGCTTTAAAAATTGCTACTGTCCCTGTAGGATTGCCATTTAGATAAGGAACATGCTTCTTTTCATTTGATGCATGTTTCATCACTTGTTAGTCACCCTCCTTTCCACCTTTTTTGTGCAAACAGAGATATACATTTCACGCTCGATCTTAGTTGAACTGCACAAATGATATCCAAATTATAGTTGAGCATTCCAGGAGCTTCACAACCAACCTTAATGTTGCTCAATTTTATTGCAACTAATGAAGACGAAGCTCTGTGGGTTTCATTTTCTGATGGAAATGGAACTGGGGCTGGAGCCCTTTTCTTAAAAAAAATTGAAGAAGAAGCTGCTAGCTCACGAGACATTGCTTCATTTTAGGTGAACTGCACCAAAAGGTCCCATGAATTGAATCATCCATGTTGGTGACTGAAAGAGCCAGCTTCAGCATCCCAGTCTAAGCACCCCTAGCCTCCATCCTTGCGACGCACGATACACCTCGTTTGCCACCTGCTCGACCCTAGTGTCACTGATAAAATGAAGTAATAATACAGTTAAAATAGAGCAAGTGTCATCTCTATCATTTCATTTCCAATGTAGATAAAGAAAGTGCTTCTCTTTGTTAAAGTATGTTTCATCAACTAGTCCCATTGTTAATGTTTAAGCATTTCTGCAAACTGGGGTGCTTAATTTTAGTTGATATGTACAAAAATAGAGATCTGAATGTCTCAAGGCGCCTCCTTGTACTACCGTTGTACACTGATGTTCATCACTGGCAGAAGGTGTATCTGGGAGACTTGGGACGATGTCCAGTATGAGGCGTACCGTATGAGGCGTCGCAGGGCCCATCTCGCCCTCGCAGCATGGCATACTATGATACTATCGCAATATTTTCTTATATTTATTTTGTGTGTTTCATCAACTAGTGCCACTATAATGTAATCAAGCTTTTTCATTATATGTACAAATAGGGTTATTCAGCTGCATTTTGGTGGAACTGCACAAATGTACGTATAGAACTGGCATATATGCAGAGTGCGAGGTGTGCCAAGTAAAACTTACCGACACCAACCATGCTGCATGCATGCATTGGCATCCACCACCACCAGTGGGATGTGTGGCGCTCTCTGTGGACGGATCTTTCTCGGTAGCAAATCCTCTAACCAAATACTAGTAGCTTATATTAGCAGTTTTCTAGGGAGTACTCTTTTCTGAAAGAAGCACCAAACTATTTTTCTTTATTTGTACACTGTGTCACAACTTTGACCCAAAGGTCCAGAGCTATTTTAGGGTGATTGGCGTAGTACTCGGAGACTGATTGTAAGCATGATTTTCATTAGCTGTCACATTGATTGTAAGCATGAGCAGGTGAAAGATTAAGTTAGTGCGAAGCTTACCTTAAACCCTACTGCCGCCATTGAAACGAGGCGAGCGTCGAGGGAACCGTGGAGAACAGCGAGGAAGTGACGTCGCGCCATCCGGCCTCCTCTTGTGGTGGGAGAATGAATACTCCTGTGGCTCTGGCTGGCTCTACACCCTCACGAACGGCACAACATACTCGATTGATTCATTATCCTCTGGGTGCTCGACCTTAGACCTGTACGCCCACCACCTCCGCATGACTGTCGCCTCGGGCGAATCTGTCTGCTCCATCGCCCATAGGAGATACTCGATGAACTCGGAGGACTGCGGCATGACTGCCGCTGAGGAGTACATGTACATCGCCGCCCTCATCGCCGCCGTCTCACTCTTTCGCATACATTGCCACATGGCCCACACCGTCCTCGAAATCTCCCACTCATTGTCAAACCAACTAAGGATCTCCTTCAACCTGGCTAACTTTTCCTGGTCGCCACCGGCGATCTGCCTGATTCTCTGCTGCATCCTCTCCATATATGTCCTTTTGAGTGGTCCAGTGCTAGCTTTGGAAGATGGGAGGAGAGACGGTGGTCTTGCAATAGAGAAGAGGGAGAGGCGAGACGGTGGTTTTGGAATGGAGATGATGGAGAGGAGAGGAGGTGGTTTTGCAATGGAGAATATCAGAAGAGGGAGAGGTGAGACGATGGTTTTGGAATGGAGATGATGGAGAGGAGAGGAGGTGGTTTTGGAATGGAGATGATGGAAAGGAGAGGAGGTGGTTTTGCAATGGAGAAGATCAGAAGAGGGAGAGGCGAGATGGTGGTTTTGGAATGGAGATGATGGAGAGGAGAGGAGGTGGTTCTGCAATGGAGAAGAGGGAGAGGAGCATGCGGCAGCGATTTAGGATTGGGCGAGAGGGCCGACGCGCTATGACTGGATTAAAATCAAAATCAATTTACCCTTCAATTAAGAAAGCGACCCCACATTAACTAGTCTCCCTTTTATTCTGGGTCATAATTGACCATGATCTTCGCACATAAAATATATGTTATACGTTGCAAAAATAATATAATTTGAAAGTACATTCAGATACGAACCAAATGATACAATTTTTGGTGACATGCATTCACATTTTGCTTGTCAAATACAGTACGTGGTCAAACTTTGACCCAAAATACGCAAAACAACAAAAAAATACTTCCAAGACTAGCGTCGCTCTTCCGCTCTTCTCCTCTTAAACCACCGCCGCTCCTCTCCTGTTCCAATCTAAATCCAGTGCCGCTCCTCTCCTCTTCCATTTCAAAACCACCGCCCCTCCTCTCCTGTTCCAGTCCAAAACCAGCGTCGCTCCTCTCCCATTATAATCCAAAACCAGCGTTGCTCCTCTCCTCTTCCATTCAAAAACCACTGCTGGCGAGTGAAGATGTTGTGGAGAACTAGATCGATGGAGGAGTACAACCGATACATGAGGATCGCAAACGGCGGCCCTGTGAAGCTAGTTAGGATGTTGGAGATACAGTCTTGGTTTGACAACAAGGACCAACTAGCGGCGATGGCGACATCCATGGCCAAATAACTGCAACAGAGCGAAAAGGCGGCGATACTCCCGGAGGGAGTCGCGTTGGAGTACATAGAGCTGCTCCTCTGGGCCATGGAGCAAACAGATTCACCGAATCTGATCGTGAGGGAGCGGTGGTGGGAGTATCGATCCCAGATGGAGCATCCACCAGAGATTGAAGGATCAAGCATCTATAGGGTGCCGTTTGTGAGGGTGTACTGCCAGAGCAAGCTGGTGGAGTCTTTGTCGACCGAACCCAACTGCAAGAGGAGAAAAGCAGTTAGCCTGACGATGCTTCCCCGCCATCGTCTCCCTTGCCGTTCACATCGTCTCACGGGGCGGCTGTCTGCCGCCGAGGAATAGGAGGGGGCTGCCCCCCCCCCAGCCCAATAGTCGGGCAGGTTGTGAATTGTCAGGAGGAGCTTAGGGTTGTCAGTATTTGCAGGTTCTGAATTGTGTTTTGTGTTGTGTATTTTGAGAGTACTTTCAGATATGAATATCTTTTGAATTTCAGATTTGCAGTATTGAGCATATGAAGAATTTTATGAATTCTAGAGATCTATTTTTAGCACTTTAAAAAATGTAGTTTCATAGGAGTATAAAAGCGCAGACAATGTGATTCTCAAAGAAGAAACTGCAAGTTTCAGTTTCAGATAAGAAACTGCAAGTTCAGTTTCAGATAAGAAACTACAACTTTCAGAGGCAGAGCATTTATATTAACACGGCCTTTTCAAACAGGGTTAACATCATGTTGGAAGTTTTATTCATGGTCGAAAATGGAACTACTAGCCAGTTAACATCATGTTGATCAACATTCATGCATAGCACATCTTCATATGATGCACAGTCAAAATGCCCACAGAATGTCGAGTGTGCGAAACACAGAGAAAACGAGGGACGGAGTTTTGGCAAGTGTTGGACGTGGTTTTGGGCTGCCCCATCTAGGCTTTCATTTTTAACATGCGGAGCCCACGACCTCGGATGGGAGGGCCTGTTTTTTTCTTAGGGCCGTCATGTATTGACCGGCCTATGGACCTCCAATCCGAGGTTTTATTTTTGGCAGCCCAATTTATGTATTTTTTGAAGAAAACGCAGAGGTCTATTCTATTTTTCTATATAAGAATAGGAACGCCAGGTCCAACTTATGTTTCCCTTCTAACTATATTATATATATTTAAATTATTTTATATGTTATTATATATTATTTTTATTGTCATCATATATTTAACAGATACTTACATATGTAAGAAAACAATATCCCACATCTTATTAACTTATAAAAATAATTTCTTAACAAATAAAATCCTGGATTGTTTTGGCACGAAAATACTAGTGATTGTGTACAAAAGCTTGGTAACATTTAAGGACGGATGTAATAATATCACTTATTATTTAAATATATTTATAACAAAATGATCAGCCCCTTTTTATTTTTTGATAACATTGCTGGCCCAACCCAACATTATAATTAGAATCAGCCCAGCAAAATCGTGTATTTCAAGAAAGTGCAAATGGCTTGTAATTTTTTAGGAAATAAAATAAATGGGCCGCATGGACGCTACATTATTTGTTCACCCAGCCCAGCTAATGGTTGTAATTCAAAAAAAAAGATCAAATTAACTGTAAATTCTACCGCGCAAAAAAAAAGACTGTAAATTCTGAAAAAATGGGTTGAATACGTGCCACATTTTTGGAGGCTGAAATGTGGGCCAATAGGTCGAAGCCAACGCAAGTCGTTGTCAATTTAGTCAACAAATGATTCTGACATGTTAGCCGTTGGATTTACATCCAACGACCGGCATCCATCTTCAATCTCTCGTCTTCTTCCTCCAGCGCCGCCGGGACCACCTCTTGCCTCCTGCTGCTAGCAGCTCTGCTTAGCACGCTTCACTATGAAGCGCTACTCCACCGTTGGCCAGGCCATCCCTCCACCCCTCGACACCTCCTGTTCTTCTCCACCGACTGCCGAACCACACCGCACTAGAACCAGTTAACCCTCATACACCTCTCCGTCTGCGACTCTACTCCCGCGTCTTCCCATCTCCGGCTCGTTGCTGTCCGGGGCCTCGCCGTCGTCCACCACCTTGGATGCGCTCAGCGTGGCGTGGTCAACGTGGTCAACGAATGACACCATCGGAAGTAGACTGTGCGTGGAGAGGCTGACAGCTGGGTCCACGGCCGCACACAAGGAAATGCCTTTTTATTACGCGCAAAATAATGATTCCTCCACCTGACATCTGGACCCACCAGAATGGCCTCTGTATTTCGCGAAAAAACATGCCCCCTGCTGACTTGTCGGACCCACCAGCTATCTTCGCACGCAAGGAAGTGCCTCCTTATTACGCACAAAAAATGAATACTCTCCCTGCCAGCTGGAACCCAGCATACTGGGAGGCTGACTTGTGGGCCTACCAAGTTGACGGGGACGGAGGGCTTTGTCAACTTAATCAATATGAACGATTCTAGCTCTTGTTACCATACGATGTTCATCCAACGGTCGTAGTGCTTCTTCAACCTCTGGTCTTCTTGCTCCAGCCACCCAAACCAGCGCCGGTTGTGCCGCGTGCTCCTGCCTCCCGTGGCCGGCTGTGATGCCGCGGAGGCCTCACCGCCCCCTACTACTCCCACCGCTGGCCATGCCATCCCTCTACTCACCCACACCCCCTGTTATTCTGCGGTGACAGCAGCCTCACACCGCAGCCGAACCAGTGAACCCTCGTACTCATCTTCGTGGGCATCCACCGATGCATCTTCCCCGGCTCTGAGTCGTCCCCTCCTAGGCCTTGCTGTCGTCCACCGCCGTGGTGCTTGATACGTCCATTTTGCATCATGCTTTTATATCAATATTTATTGCATTATGGGATGTTATTACACATTATATCTCAATACTTATGGCTATTCTCTCTTATTTTACAAGGTTTACCATGAAGAGAGGGAATGCCGGCAGCTGGAATTCTTGCTGGAAAAGGAGCAAACGTTGGAAACCTATTCTGCACAACTCCAAAAGTCCTGAAACTCCACGAAACAACTTTTTGGATTTATTAAGAATTTATGAGCGAAAGAAATAGGCCAGGGGGGGCACACCCTGTCCAGGAGACAGGGGTGTTGATACGTCCATTTTGCATCATGCTTTTATGTCAATATTTATTGCATTATGGGCTGTTACTTCACGTTATGTCACAATATTTATGGCTATTCTCTCTTATTTTACAAGGTTTACATAAAGAGGGAGAATGTCGGCAGCTGGAATTCTGGGCTGGAAAAGGAGCAAATATTGGAGGCCCATTCTGCGCAACTCCAAAAGTCCTGAAACTCCACGGAATGTCTTAAAATAAATAAAGAAAAATTGTCGTGAAAGATGAAAGCCAGGGGGCCCACACCCTTCTCACGAGGGTGGGGGCGCCCCCTGGGCGCGCCCCCTACCTCATGGGCCCCCTGGTGGCTCTCCGATGCCCGTCTTCTCCTATATGAAGTCTTTCAATGAGAAAAAAATATCAAGCAACCTTTCGGGACTCCGCAGCCACGAGGCGGAACCTTGGCAGAACCAATCTAGGGCTCCGGCAGAGCTATTCTGCTGGGGACACTTCCCTCTGGGAGGGGGAAATCATCACCATCGTCATCACCAACGCTCCTCTCATCGGGAGAGGGCAATCTCCATCAACATCTTCACCAGCACCATCTCATCTCCAAACCCTAGTTCATCTCTTGTATCCAATTCTTGTCTCCAAGTCCGGGATTGGTGCTAGTAGGTTGCTAGTAGTGTTGATTACTCCTTGTAGTTGATGCTAGTTCGTTTATTTGGTGGAAGATCATATGTTCAGATCCTATATGCACATTATTACCCCTCTGATTATGAACATGAATATGCTTTGTGAGTAGTTACGTTCGTTCCTGAGGACAAGGGAGAAGTCTTGCTATTAGTAGTCATGTGCATTTGGTATTCGTTCGATATTTTGATAAGATGTATGTTGTCTAACCTCTAGTGGTGTTATGTGAACGTCGACAACATAACACTTCACCATTATTTGGGCCTAGAGGAAGGCATTGGGAAGTAATAAGTAGATGACGGGTTGCTAGAGTGACAGAAGCTTAAACCCTAGTTTATGCGTTGCTTCGTAAGGGGCTGATTTGGATCCATATGTTTCATGCTATGGTTAGGTTTACCTTAATACTTTTGTTGTAGTTGCGGATGCTTGCAATAGAGGTTAATCATAAGTGGGATGCTTGTCCAAGTAAGGGCAGTAGCCAAGCACCGGTCCACCCACATATCAAACTATCAAAGTACCGAACGCGAATCATATGAGCGTGATGAAAACTAGCTTGACGATATTCCCATGTGTCCTCGGGAGCGCTTTTCCTATTATAAGAGTTCGTCCAGGCTTGTCCTTTGCTACAAAAAGGATTGGGTCACCTTGCTGCACTTTATTTACTTTTGTTACTTGTTGCTCGTTACAATTTATCTTATCACAAAACTATCTATTACCACTTATTTCAGTACTTGCAGAGAATACCTTGCTGAAAACCGCTTATCATTTCCTTCTGCTCCTCGTTGGGTTCGACACTCTTACTTATCGAAAGGACTACGATGGATCCCCTATACTTGTGGGTCATCAGGCGCCCCACCCCCCTATAGGGCACGGCCCCCTATCTCCTGGGCCCCCTGGTGGGCCTCCGGCGTCCATCTTCTGCTATATCATCACTCTTACCCTGGAAAAAATCGTGGGCAAGCTTACGGGACGAAACTCCGCCGCCACGAGGCGGAACCTTGACGGAATCAATCTAGGGCTCTGGCGGAGCTGTTCTGCCGCGGACACATCCCTCCGGGAGGGGGAAATCATCACCAACGATCCTCTCATCGGGAGGGGGTCAATCTCCATCAACATCTTCACCAACACTGTCGGTGTCAAAACCGGTGGATCTCGGGTAGGGGGTCCCGAACTATGCGTCTAGGCGGATGGTAACAGGAGACAAGGGACACGATATTTTTACCCAGGTTCGGGCCCTCTCGATGGAGGTAAAACCCTACTCCTACTTGATTAATATTGATGATATGGGTAGTACAAGAGTAGATCTACCACGAGATCAGAGAGGCTAAACCCTAGAATCTAGCCTATGGTATGATTGTTTTTCGTCCTACGGACTAAAAACCCTCCGGTTTATATAGACACCGGAGAGGGCTAGGGTTACACAAAGTCGGTTACAATGGGAGGAGATCTACATATCCGTATCGCCAAGCTTGCCTTCCACGCCAAGGAAAGTCCCATCCGGACACGGGACGAAGTCTTCAATCTTGTATCTTCATAGTCTAGGAGTCCGGCCAAAGGTATAGTCCAACTATTCGGACACCCCCTAATCCGGGACTCCCTCAGTAGCCCCCGAACCAGGCTTCAATGACGATGAGTCCGCGCGCAGATTTGTCTTCGGCATTGCAAGGCGGGTTCTTCTCCAAATTCCATATACCTGTTGAATAGTGTCCGACTTCTGGTGAATGTTGCGCTCCTTGGCTTCCACACCGAATAATGGCCGTCTTCCACGTGTCAAACAAATGCGAAAAGCAAGGGTGTTTTTTCATTTACCCCCCTAGATGCGCAAATGAGCTGCCTATGAAAGAGACGAGGATTTAGATCCGAATCACACCATCTTCCCTTCACGAGCATTCATTAGAGCGCATCCGACAGAGATCCATTCCATCATGGCCAGTCGACGCAGCTCCTCCTCTCGCCCTCCCAGCCCTCATCTTGGAGATTGGGAGAGATGCTCCGTCCCGACAGCGAGCTAGTGATGCTCCAAGCCAAGGGGCTTCTCCCCCCCAGCCTACATGGTCCCGGTTCGTGCCGGGCTTGCCACCTATAATGGTGGAGAGCAAGCGGAGAGCGTCCCCAATCCCTCCAAAGGAGAGCGGGTATGCCTTGTCCCTTATTTGATAAGAGGGCTCGGATTTCCAATTCATCCATTTCTCCGGGGGCTCCTCGAGTTCTACGGCCTCCAGTTGCACAACCTTACGCCTGCCTCCATATTGCATATTGCGGGCTTCGTAGCCCTTTCCGAGCTGTTTTTGGGCATCGAGGCTCATTTCGCGCTGTGGAAGAAGTTGTTCTGCCTTGTGCCCCGTTCTCAGGAGGGGTCGATATATCAAGTGGGCAGAGCCGAACTATGGCGCATCACCGGGACCGGATATCTATCCGGAACCCCAAAGAAGGCGTCCGAAGACTGGCCTTCAGCATGGTTTTATATAGAAGATGTCCCCCTGCCGGACCCTGTTCGGATCGGCCTCCCTGAGTTCGATAATACTCCTTTGAAGAAGCGCCTAAGCTGGCGTCCATGGAGCCCTCAGAAGGAAAATGACAAGGACGTCCTTTACCTGATGAGCCGGATAAGGTTGTTAGCTCATTCCGGATTGACCATGATCGAGGTCATGACCACATGCATTATGCGGGGGGTGCAGCCGCTTCAGTATAGAGGCCACCCCATGTGGGACTTCAATGGGGTGGACGACGCCACCCGGTGCGGCCGTAAGGGGCCGGAATCGGTTGCCGCTCTAATAAAGATCTTGTCCGCTTTGTACAAGGGAGAAGAGGAGGAATTTCTCCGCGTCAACCCACGGGGCGGATTTTCTATGTACAATCCTCCAGGCTGGGTAAGCGGACACTTTCACTCGCCCATCCGCGTCATATTCCCATAGTTAAGTATTCAGTCTAGCAATTTCAACGCAGGAGCTACGCCAGGCTGTAAAGGAGATAAACAGCCCTCCTCCACAACCCGAGGACCCGGAACGTTCCTTCGACCCGGTCTCCCAAGAGGACCCGGACTTATCTGTGGAGCTGATCGATGGGGTGTTTCATCAATTGAGCAAGGACAACGCCTTAGTGGCCATTATGGCCGATTAGCCTGGACTACTTTCAGCCTCACAAGTAACCGAGACCGAAGTCCCAGTACTTTTAAGATGATCCATCCGTGCTTATTTTTGATCACCGTATACCAATGGCGTTTTTGCAGGGGAAGTCCTTGAGGCGGAAGGCCGAGCCTGTGGTGGCTAGCCAACAAGGGGCAGCAAGGCCCAGCAGGTTGAAAAGAAGTGCGGTCCGGATTGAGACGCTGGTGCAACGGTATGGCGTGCCATCTTATTCCCAGGTTTTATTCCCTCGAGGCCGACTAACGCTCGTGCTCTCTTCAAGAAAAAGAGCGCTCACCGGACTATATCCGGAGAGGTTGCCAATCGCGCCTCCACCAGCCAGGCTCCAAGGCCGGGTCCGGAAGCGGAGGCGAACACGAGGCGCGCACTAGACGCTCCTCCGACAAAGGATGCAGACGGGCTGTCTGCCAGCAATTCCGAGGTGGAGAGTGCCATGAACCACAGTCGTCGCTGGATAGTTCTTCATGACGCTCGTTTCTCCCAAGAGGCATTGGATGCCTTCAATTCGGGAGATGCGTACCTCCGTGCCGCTCAAAATGGTCTAGCCAGAGCCACGGAGCAGTATGTAAAAGACATATGGGTGAGAAAATTTGATGGTTATATATGTCAGTAGCCCCCGAGACTTGAAACAGTTAGAATAACTGATTTAAGGATCATTTGTTAAGCAGGATCTTACGGAAAAGAATACCCAACTATCCCAGGAGCTGGAAGAGTGCAAACCCCAACTTGAGGCCGCACTAGCCGCTGCAGGGGAGGCCAAGGAGACCCCCTCTAGTAATATATGAAGTGCGGCGTGTGTGCAAATCTGAAAATAACATTGCAGATGGCACTGGAGTAGATCCGGACAAGCAACAACTCTTGCGCCGGTTAAAGGCTAGCGAGAGCGTGCTTACGAAGGTGAGACAGGAGAAGAATAATCTCCAAGATGCCAACACCCAGCTGGGCGAGGACCTAAAGGATGTTCGTGCCCAGCTGTCGGACTCCGTGAAGGAGAATGGGCGGCTTCGACGTGGCATTTTTAGTAAGTGCTTGAACGAACTTCAAAAAAGAGTTTGGCGAGGAAGTCAATTGACAGAGTTATGTATGTAGGTATGCTAACAGGTCGGCCTGCAGAGGAAATGCCCGGTTCTACGGGTGACCTTCTTCCCGAGCTCTCACAACTGCACGAACGAGTTCGGCAGGTAATGCAAGGCGTCGCCCAGGCCTTGTGGTCATCCGTCTCCATGCCCGAAGGCCTTGGAGAGCTTGCAGAGAAGCTGAAGGGAGCGCGACGGTGCTTTCGATTATGGAAGATATCGGCCTGCCATCAAGGCGCCAGGGAGGCCTGGACCATGGTGAAGACGCGGTACACGAAGGCTGCCCAAACCACATGGCCGAGGTCGGACCTATGGGGCCCGATGGGAAGGACATCCCTGTGAGCTTAGTGTACGGCCAGGTAGAGTTGGCCGCCAAATATTCCCAACAGGACTGTAAAGTAGACAGCCTGTTGAATGGCATTGAAGAGGAATATACCCAGTCAAATTGACTATGTAATTTAAGATGACATGTAAAATGCCTTCTAGCCGAATTGTAGATCGTTTGTCATGGCGGACCTTTTCGCTTCAACCTCGGGACCCGATAGTCTGGAGTGTGTCCAAATACCCTCTCGGTTATGTAAGAACCGGGGCATGTGTGGAGACCAGGCGTAGGGGTCATTAGTGCTTGAACAGACAAGTGCCCAACTAGTTATGTTATATTACATGGTTAGTAAGAAACATCTTCCAGGGAGAATAGTTCCGTTAGGGGTTCCTTTCCCTGGGAGGCATGCCCTAAAGTGCATGTCCGGACTGGGAAAAAAGCAGAAAAGCATCTGGGGGCGGATAGATAAATGAGTGAGAAATCATCTTTAGTTCACCGACTGAATATTCCCTTAAGAACGCTAGCTTTCGGCTTCACCCAGTCTGAGGTACACATCCGGCTGACCCGGCAGTAACAATCGTAGAGGTGCTCCTTTTACTGCCTAGCCGAACAATCGGGAACGTAGGGGTAAGCACAGGAGCCAGGCAACCCAGCTTGGCCAAAACTTAAGTCATATCGATGCATATAATGGTGAATAAAAGGTACATGCGGAAGTGTGACACATGTGTTGGGCATGAGGCCCGTATAAACAAGCTTATGTTAAAGAAGCCCCCAGGTATAGTGAGCGCGGATAGCGCGTCAATTGTGTGCGAACAAGGCGCGAACGAGCCCTTAAAGGCTGTAAGAGAAAGGGAGGGAGAAGGAGAGAAATATAAGACAACTAATGTGTAAAAAATAGACAGAGGAAGGAGACGAACACATAGTCCGGCGCTAGGCGTAGAATCTTCGGAGACGGGCTGCATTCCATGGGTTCGGCTCAAGTCGGTTATCCGATGCATCTCGCAGACGGTACGCTCCACCAGTTAGGACTTGGTCAATAATAAAAGGACCTTCCCATTTGGGCTTGAGTTTGTCCTTTTTCTTGTCCAGCAGGCGTAGAACTAACTCGCCAACATTGTAAGTCTTGGCCCGTACTTCTCTGCTTCGATATCTTCGAGCCTGCTATTGATAGAATGCGGAACGGGCTTTTGCCACGTCATGCTACTCCTCCAAGGCATCCAAACTGTCCTACCGATCGAGTTCGGCTTCTCTTTCTTCGTACATGCGCATGCGAGGTGAGTCATGAATTATGTCGCAGGGCAGAACTGCCTCTGCGCCGTATACCATAAAGAATGGTGTGAATCCGGTGGTGCGATTCAGCATGGTCTGCAGCCCCCAGAGTACAGAGTCGAGCTCCTCTACCCAGTGCGTGTTAGATTCCTTGAGGGACCGCACTAATCTGGGTTTGATGCCGCTCATGATTAGACCATTTGCTCGCTTGACTTGACCGTTAGTTTGTGGGTGATAGACTGAAGCATAGTCGAGCTTGATGCCCATGTTTTTGCACCAGAGTTTGACCTCGTCGACCGTTAAGTTCGTGCCATTATCAGCGATGATGCTGTGGGGGACGCCGTAACTGTGTACGACCCCTGATATGAAGTCTATCACCGGTCCGGATTTGGACGTCTTAACAGGCTTGGCCTCTATCCATTTGGTGAATTTATCCACCATGACCAGTAGGTATTTTTGCTTGTGGGTTCCTCCTTTAAGGGGTCCAACCATGTCAAGCCCCCAGACCGCGAAGGGCCGGGTGATGGGTATAGTTTGGAGGGCAGTGGGTGGCATATGGCTTTGGTTAGCAAAGAGCTGGCAACCGACGCATCGTTGGACTAAGTCCTGAGCATCTGCCCGGGCCGTCGGCCAATAAAATCCTATATGGAAGGCCTTGCTTACAAGGGCCCGGGCTGCGGCGTGGTGCCCGCCAAGTCCGGCGTGAATTTCAGCCAGAAGATTCCTCCCTTCCTCTTCGGAGATACACCTTTGAAGGACTCCGGTGGTGCTTTTCTTATAAAGCTCTCCCTCATGGACTTTATAGGCTTTAGATTGCCGCACTATGCAGCGTGCCTTGTTTTGGTCCTCGGGAAGTTCCTGCCTGGTTAGGTAGGCTAGAAATGGTTCTGTCCACGGGGCAATGACTGCCATTATTACGTGGGCTGAAGATGTTACTTCGTTGGCAGAGCCTCCCGTTGTGTCAGAATGTTCGGTGTCGGGCAGTGCGGTTGGGTTCGGGCTGTTATTTCCGGATTCCCCTTCCCATAATACGGATTGCTTGAATAGCCTCTCTAAGAAAATGTTGGGGGGACTGCATCGCGCTTTGCGCCAATGCGTGCCAAGATGTCTGCTGCCTGATTGTTTTCCCGGGCTATATGGTGAAATTCGAGCCCCTCGAACCGAGCTGACATTTTTAGGACGGCATTGTGATAAGCTACCATTTTTGGATCCTTGGCATCAAAGTCTCCATTTATTTGGGATATCGCGAGGTTCGAATCCCCGTGCACCTCTAGGAGTTGGATGCCCATGGAGACTGCCATCCGGAGACCATGTAGAAGGGCCTCGTATTCGGCTGCATTGTTGGAGTCCGTATACATTATCTGGAGTACGTATTGAACTGTATCTCCTGTTGGGGACATCAGAACGACGCCAGCCCCCAGACCAGCTAACATTTTGGAGTCGTCGAAGTGCATGATCCAGTTGGAATATGTGTCGTACTCTTTAGGGAGTTCGGCTTCAGTCCATTCGGCGACGAAGTCGGCCAAAACTTGCGACTTAATAGCTCGCCGTGGCTTATAGGTTATGTCGAACGGGAGGAGCTCAATGGCCCATTTGGCAATCCGGCCCGTCGCATCGCGGTTGTTTATAATATCGTTAAGAGGTACTTCAGAGGCTACTATTATCGAACACTCTTGAAAGTAGTGTCACAGCTTCCGGGATGCCATAAACATCGTGTACGCTATCTTTTGATAATGCGGGTATCGTGACTTGCATGGAGTGAGGACAGTGGACACGTAGTAAACTGGTTTTTGAAGGGGGGATTTGTGTTTGTCCGTTTCTCGTTCGACGACGAGCACTGCGCTTACAACTTGATAAGTCGCCGCAATGTATAATAGCATTGGTTTGCCGATGTTAGGCGCGGCCAGGACCGGTTTGTTGCTAATATGGCTTTTATTTCTTCGAGTCCGGCCATGGCGGCATCTGTCCACTCGAAGTGTTCGGTGCGCTGGAGGAGGCGATAAAGGGGTAATGCCTTTTCTCCCAAGCGGGAGATAAAGCAGCTTAGAGCCGCCATGCATCCAGTCAATTTTTGTATTTGTTTGAGGTCCTTTGGAATATCCAATTGTGACAGAGCTCGGATCTTGGCTGGGTTTGCTTCAATTCCTCTACCGGATACAATGAAGCCCAAGAGCTTTCCGGCTAGTACGCCGAAAACGCATTTTTCCGGGTTAAGCTTGATGTCATATGTTCGGAGGTTATCGAATGTGAGCCTCAAGTCGTCTACTAGAGTTTCAACATGCTTGGTTTTGACGACCACGTCATCTATGTATGCCTCCACTGTTTTGCCGATCTGGTTTGCCAGACGTGTCTGAATCATGCGCTGATATGTTGCGCCAGCATTTTTGAGCCCGAAGGGCATTGTGTTGAAGCAGAATGGGCCGTATGGGGTGATGAATGCCGTTGCGTCTTGGTCTGGCTCTTCCATCTTAATTTGATGGTAGCCGGAGTATGTGTCGAGGAAACACAATGAATCGTGTCCTGCGGTAGCGTCGATAATTTGATCGATGCGGGGGAGGGGGAAGGGATCCTTTGGGCAAGCCTTGTTGAGGTCCTTGAAATCAACGCATAGGCGCCAGGATTTGTCCTTCTTTGGTACCATCACCAGGTTTGCTACCCAGTTCGGATGTTTTATATCTCTAATGAATCCGACCTCCAGTAGTTTGGCTAGCTCCTCTCCCATGGCTTGTCTCTTAGGTTCGGAGAAACGCCGAAGAGCCTGCTTGACTGGCTTGAATCCTTTTAGGATGTTTAGGCTGTGCTCGGCCAGCCGGCGTGGGATTCCTGTCATGTCTGAAGGGTGCCAGGCAAAAATGTCCCAATTTTTGCGTAGGAATTCTCGTAGTGTGGCGTCTACATCAGGGCTTAATTGCGCCCCGATGGAGGCTGTGTTTGTAGGGTCCGTTGGATGGACTTGGAATTTGACTATTTCGTCTGCCGGTTTAAAGGAGGTGGACTTGGATCTTTTATCGAGTATCACGTCGTCCCTGTTCACCGTGGAGCGCAGCGCAGTCAGTTCCTCGGTCGCTAGGGCTTCGGATAGTGCCTCAAGGGCCAGTGCGGCTGTCTTATTTTCGGCGTGGAGTGCTATGTCCGGGTCACTAGGAAGAGTGATGATTCCGTTGGGTCCGGGCATTTTGAGCTTCATGTGCCCGTAATGGGGTATAGCTTGAAAAATTGTGAATGCCTCTCGCCCTAATCGAGCGTGGTATCCGCTGCTGAACGGGGCCACTTGGAACGTGACCTCCTCGGACCTGTTATTATCCGGCGTGCCGAACACCACATCCAGTGTGATTTTTCCTGTACAGCACGCTTCCTGACTGGGGATTATTCCTCTAAAGGTTGTGCTACTTCGCTCAATGCGGCTCTAGTCTATTTCCATTTTTCGAAGGGTTTCCTCATAAATGAGGTTCAATCCGCTGCCACCATCCATGAGTACCTTGGTAAGGCGAAAGCCGTCCACTATTGGACTAAGGACCAATGCGACTGGTGCTTGGGCTGTTCGAAATTTAGGTTCATCACTGGCATTAAAGGTAATAGCCGTGTCACTCCATGGGTTTATTGTTGCTACTTGGTAGACTTCGGCAAGGCTGTGGAGTGTTCGTTTCCGCATATTATTTGATGCGAAAGTCTCGAAGACTGTTAATACCGTACTGGTATCCCTGGGCTGGTGCTCTGTGAATTCTAGAGTTAGAAGCTCTTCGCCACTTCTGGCCACCTGCCGGAGTATCCAACATGCTTTAAGGCTATGAGTTGGTGTGGCGCCCTTTGTACTATGAATTTTACAGGGTCCAATGAGCCATCCCTCCAGTAAGGTTCCATGCCCTATAGAGGGTTTTTGCTTTTTGGTGTTTAACCCAGGTGCCTGGCGATAATGCACCCTTTTATTTTGGACTGGAGTTGTATTCAGGGCTGGATTGTCCCAAAATTTTAATTCAGTTTTCCAGGCGCTTTCCATCGCACAGTACTTTCGTACTATGGATGCCAAGTCAGCGAAGCATGTAATTTCACGGTGACTTATGGCGTTGAGGATTCCATTGTCCGTGCAATTATTGTAGAAGAATGAAATTGCATCCTCCTCGCGGCAGTCCTTTATCCTGTTCATGACTAGGAGGAATCTGGCCCAGTAATGGTGTACTGTTTCTGCGGGCTCTTGCCGAATTTGGGATAGATCGCTTATATTTTGGTGGTCAGGTGGAATTAAATCCGGAACCTCACCCAATCTGAGACTCAGGGGCCAAGGAGTTTCCGAACTCGGAAGCTTGGGTTCTTGGATGTTGTCCAATGAATCTAGCCCACTGCCTGACTTTAGGTTCAGGGCTTGAGTGACGTCCTCCCCTCCGCGGGTATCCGGCTTGGAGGGATCGGGTATCCGGACATAACTAGTCCTTAAGATAGATGAAGGCTTGCCACATTGTTCGTCCACCACTGCCATGGTGGGTTACCTAGGGAGAGTTAATCTCTCTCGGATCGGGTTTAGGCCCAATCTGATCATAGTCTGTAGCGGCTCCCAGGCCGGCGATGCGATCCAAGAGCTCATTTAAGGAAGAGAGCTCCATCGGATCTAACTGCTCGGCGAGTTCCGAGTTGACGTGGAGATTGCTTTCGATGACCCGAGAAGTCATCGTCGGCGCGGCGGCCGAACAGGCGGTCATAATAAAACCGCCTAGCCGGAGACTTTGGCCGATAGCCAAAGCTCCTTTAGCAACAGTGCTGTCTTTAAAGACAGGATGAGGCATCCTTCCTGATGGCGATGGCACAACGGAACTCTCAATGAAAGCACCAATGTCGGTGTCAAAACCGGCGGATCTCGGGTAGGGGGTCCCGAACTGTGCGTCTAGGCGGATGGTAACAGGAGACAAGGGACACGATGTTTTTACCTAGGTTAGGGCCCTCTCGATGGAGGTAAAACCCTACTCCTGCTTGATTAATATTGATGATATGGGTAGTACAAGAGTAGATCTACCACGAGATCAGAGAGGCTAAACCCTAGAAGCTAGCCTATAGTATGATTGTTGTTCGTCCTACGGACTAAAAACCCTCTGGTTTATATAGACACCGGAGAGGGCTAGGGTTACACAGAGTCGGTTACAATGGGAGGAGATCTACATATCCGTATTGCCAAGCTTGCCTTCCACGCCAAGGAAAGTCCCATCCGGACATGCGACGAAGTCTTCAATCTTGTATCTTCATAGTCCAGGAGTCCGACCAAAGGTATAGTCCGGCTATCCGGACACCCCCTAATCCGGGACTCCCTCAAGCACCATCTCCTCTCCAAACCCTAGTTCATCTCTTGTATCCAATCTTGTATCAAAACCACAAATTGGTGCCTGTGGGTTGCTAGTAGTGTTGATTACTCCTTGTAGTTGATACTAATTGGTTTACTTGGTGGAAGATCATATGTTCAGATCCTTTATGCATATTATTACTCCTCTGATTATGAACATGAATATGCTTTGTGAGTAGTTATGTTTGTTCCTGAGGACATGGGTGAAGTCTTGCTATTAGTAGTCATGTGAATTTGGTATTTGTTTGATATTTTGATGAGATGTATGTTGTCTTTCCTCTAGTGGTGTTATGTGAACGTCGACTACATGACACTTCAACATTATTTGGGCCTAGAGGAAGGCATAGGGAAGTAATAAGTAGATGATGGGTTGCTAGAGTGACAGAAGCTTAAACCCTAGTTTATGCGTTGCTTCGTTAGGGGTTGACATGGACCCATATGTTTAATGTGGTGGTTAGGTTTACCTTAACACTCCTATTTGTAGTTGCGGATGCTTGCAATAGGGGTTAATCATAAGTGGGATGCTTGTCCAAGTTAGGGCAGTACCCAAGTGCCGGTCCACCCACATATCAAATTATCAAAGTACCGAACGCGAATCTTACGAACGTGATGAAACTAGCTTGACGATAATTCCCAATGTGTCGTCGGGAGCTCCTTTCTCATTATTAGAATTGTCCAGGCTTATCCTTTGCTACATAAAGCATTGGGCCACCTTGCTGCACTTTATTTACTTTATTTACTTTTTGCTCGTTACTATTTATCTTATCACAAAACTATCTATCACCTACAATTTCAGTGCTTGCAGAGAAAACCTTACTGAAAACCGCTTATCATTTCCTTCTGCTCCTCGTTGGGTTTGACACTCTTACTTATCGAAAGTACTATGATAGATCCCCTACACTTGTGGTTCATCAGTGCTCTCGGCGTGGCGTGGTCAACTGGTCAAGGAACGACTTCCATTGGACGTGCACTGTACATGGAGGGGCTGACAGCTGGGTCCACGGCCGCAGCAAGGAAGTGCCTCCTTATTACGTGCAAAATAATGATTCCTCCACCTGACAGCGGGGACCCACCGGACAGGCCATCGTATTTCACAAAAAAAATGTTTCCCCCTGACTGCTGGGACCCACTAGCTACATCTTCGCACGCAAGGAATTGCGTCCGGGCAAAAAAAATGATTCGCCCCCCTGACTGCTGGGACCCACCAGTTACATCTTCGCACGCAAGGAAGTGCATCCGAGCAAAAAAAGATTCACCCCCTAACTGCTGGGACCCACCAGCTACATCTTCGCACGCAAAGGAAGTTCGTCCGGGCAAAAAAAATGATTCGCCCCTCTGACTGCTGGGACCCACCAGCTACATTTTCGCACGCAAGGAAGTGCCTGACAGTCGGGACCCACCTGGTCGAAGCGTACGTAGCGTTGTCATTCTGGTCGCGAACGTGTACGTACATACTGGTCGTTGTAGAGGCACGCACGTGTCGTAGTAGAGGTGCGCACGTAGCATGTACACGTACGTACAACGGCCAAGGTGCAAGAAAGAAAATACAGCCACGTACGTACATACGGGCAGGGTCTCGAACACCTACTCGTGCATACGTACGGCCAGATCTCGTGTACATGGCTGGGTCGGAACAGAGAAATAGCGTCGTCGTCGTGTTCATGAGGAGCCAACCGGCTGGGTCAGAACGGAATGCGTGGTCGTGTTCATCGGGAGGGCTTGGACGGAACAGACGATGGAAACGAGGCCTGGCATACCGCACAAGGAGGAAACGGACCTCCTACGTTCGGAACAGGGTCCTGTTGATCGGGAGGGGTGTGGCGTACCGCAAAATGGAGGAAACCGACCTCCTACGGTCGAAACGGGAGTCCTGTTGATCGGGAGGGGTGTGGCATACCGCAAAACAGGCGAAATGGACTTGTGTTGGAGTGCTACGGTCGAAATGGGGGTCCTGTTGATCGGGAGGGGTGTGGCGTACCGCACATCGGACGAAACGGACTTGTGTTGGAGCGCTACAGTCGAAACATGGGTCCTGTTCATCGGGAGGGGTGTGGCGTACCGCAAAACGGGACACAACGGGATACTGTTCATCTACACCATCGACCTCCTCCAGCATCCACGGGCTCCTATTCATCCAGCCTCCACCATGCGCTACTCCACCGGCTACTATTCAACCACCCCTGCACCATCTACTGTTCATCCGGCCCTCCACTATCTACTGTTCATCCAGCCCTCCACACCATGGGGTCCTGTTCAACCACCCCTCCACGGGCACCCCTCCATCGTCTACTGTTCATCCAGCCCTCCATACCACGGGCTCCTGTTCATCTAGAGGCAACGCCGCC